>NC_091118.1:211073028-211265528 GCF_040183065.1 Periplaneta americana | reverse complement strand
TTCAATAATATACAATTGACATATGACAATCAGAATGAATACTTTGTAATTATACAACGGTAAGAGCATATTCAGTGACACTGAAAATTTAGCACTGTTGGTAGATAAGACGAAAAATGTAGCTTAATAAATGGAGAGGAAATGGAATTTAGGAATCTGACGAGTCATAAAGCTATTGCGCGTAATCCGTGAGGTTGATTGGCTGCGGAACTATACGCTCAGGGGTTTAGAGTTTAAATAAATAAACCTTATCTGAAGCCACTGTTATTCTGTTGGAGTTCAGATTCCCTCATCTTCTCCCGCTTGATTTGCATCTTCAGGTCGTTTGGATGTAAATATTGCTTTCCGTTCGCCTACAGCCCCTCACGGCTGGAAGAAGAAACAGAAAGGCTAGTTCTTTAATAATTACAGATGGAAGAATTATTGATCATTCTTTACATGATCTTAAGGGGAGACTCCACTGAAAATCATGAAAATATTTCCAAATTTTTTTTAGCTATTTCACTTATTCAGAATTTATATTTTCATGCCTCAAATGGATTCAGCTCAATTCTGATTACAAATACTCGTATGTTTACACTTTTTAAATTAAGGCTGGAAGGGGGCGTGGAATTTAAAGAGCTGTCAAAATTGTTTTTCATCGAAGAATTCTTTTTTAAAATTTCTGATTACAAATCTAGTAACTTTTAGTTGGCTCCCTGAAGTTACTAGATGAATGTAGCGGAGGACATTATTAATTTACATAAATATTCATTTTATTTTCAAATCTATTTTTCTGTGTTCATTTTTGTTGATTCAACACCAACTTTATTATGCCAAATATTAATCAATCTGGATAAAATTTTTACTGCAAGTATTTATGAGGTAGCTGCATGTTTCTATGCATTTATTTTGTGATAAATGCTGCTAGTTCATTTTATTAATATTAAGAAAAATATTAATAAAATAAACTAGCAGCATTAAGAAAAATATTAATACAATAAACTAGCAGCATTTCTCACAACATAAATGCATAGAAACATGCAGCTACCTCATAAATACTTGCAGTAAAAATTTCATCCAGATTGATTAATATTTGGCATAAGAAAGTTGGTGTTGAATCAACAAAAATGAATACGAAAAAATAGATTTGAAAATAAAATGAATATTTATGTAAATTAATATTCTCGTCCGCTACATTCATCTAGTAACTTCAGGGAGGCAACAAAAAGTTACTAGATTTGTAATCAGAGATTTTAAAAAAGAATTCTTCGTTGAAAAACAATTTTTACGGCTCTTTAAATTTCACGCCCACCTCCAGCCTTAATTTAAAATGTGTAAACATACGAGTATTTGTAATCAGAATTAAGCTGAATCCCTTTGGGGTATGAAAATATAAATTCTGAATAAGTGAAATAGCTAAAAAAAAAAATTTGGAAAAATTTTCATAATTTTCAGTGGAGTCTTCCCTTAAGGCAGTATTGTTGGCGTCTTAGAATAATAGTCATTGTAGTGTGGAGTGGGGGTACAAATTCTTAAGGGTATATGTACTTGAACGACCACTAATATTATCAGGAAATGCAGGCTCTAAATTTCAAAAATTTTATAAGGAAATGAACTCACAATTGGACAAAAATTACAAGGCACCACAACAAGACTTATTAGAGCTTAAATATCTGTTAAAAGTAAAAAAAAAAAAAAGGGTTACTACAGTCGTGACGCTGTTATTCCCGGCGTGACTCCTCCTCTTTGCTTACGTCTTAGGAAGTAAAGGCTCTATAAAGTCTAGGTAGGTAGTATTGTTCGCCATTTTTGTTCTTTCGTTGCCGCGCTACCAGACGAGGGATCTATTTGCCACACCGTTAAACATTATCATATCGTAGCTCCTATGATAATAAATCAAACACACTGTAATTCAGCTAATAATTGAGCGGCAAATAACGTCCTTGTGTGCTTTCTCCGAACGCCAACGAAAGAGCCAAAATGGCGGGCGATTATATTAAGTATTTATCCTGCCTTAGGAAATGGATAACGTCTTCATCAGCGAATCACAAGACGCACACGTTTAAATGTAGCCGACCTGCAACGCGATTGGCTGCCGAAAATTAGAGCGACGGGACTATAGTAATATTTTTTTAGAATTCACTTTTTACTTTAAATTAAATTTTTTAATTGATTTAACATGCATTTATAGAAAAGGTAGAATACAATACTGCCCATTTCTTTGAAAATAGATAAATTGTGTCACAAAACATGTAAATTTTAATATATTTTTTATAAGACAAATAGAAAATTAATTGTATTAAAATAAATAACTCTACGTGTCTGAGAGTAGTCTACTTTTCATAAATAAGTGTTTATTACATGCAGGAAAAATATTAAAGATGTCAGAGAGACCATAACAATGTTATGGTTACCAAATGATGTAACTACATATCACCGTCCTTCGCAAATATTTCGTGGCTCCGACTTAAAGAACGTAGAACTTTACACTCTTTGTCTTTACTTTTTCGAATTCTGCACACCTCAACACCAAATTACGTTTCGTCTCGTTTCTCTTATCTATACTCTAACCACGACGTAAATACCAGATCACTTATCTATGGGACGCTAAGTATACCTCTTCATAGAACATCTTGTTATTCATCATCTTTTACAGTATCCACTGGAATTCCTTGTCTCAAAGTATTGGGGCTGCAAGACAATAAACACCTTTAAAAACAGCTTAAAAGATAACCTTATTAGAATTTCACTCCAATCATACTGATTTAAACTATCACTGACTACATTGTTACTTCTTCCTTTAGACATCATCCTGATAGTGCTGTATTTTGAAAATTGTCTCATAATAATCTCTTTCTATTACTTACTTACTTACTGGCTTTTAAGGAACCCGGAGATTCATTGCCGCCTTCACATAAGCCCGCCATTGGTCCCTATCCTGAGCAAGATTAATCCAGTCTCTATCATCATATCCCACCTCCATCAAATCAATTTTAATATTATCTTCCCATCTACGTCTCGGCCTCCCCAAAGGTCTTTTCCCCTCTGGCCTCCCAACTAACACTCTATATGCATTTCTGGATTCGTCCACACGTGCTACATGCCCTGCCCATCTAAAACGCATCTCTTTCTATTATCTAATATTATTTGAAATATATTAACATTCTATGTACGAGTATTTTAGCTTAATTCTGCTACACAGTTTATTTCAGTGTTTAATTAATAGTTCATAGTATTTTGTTGTTTAATTCGTAAATAACTCTTGTATACATGTAACTCTCATCTAAATCAAATTGTTGAATTCTTTGTAAGTTCATGCATATGTATGTATATACTTTTTGCTGGTTGAGTGGAAGAGAAGGCCTTACGGCCTTAACTCTGCCAGCTAAAATAAATCATTATTGTTATTATTATTATTATTATTATTATTATTATTATTATTATTATTATTATTATTATTATTATTATTATTAACTGCAGATTTTTTTTTGTTTTTTTCTTTAATACTTTGATAAAACTATTTTGGAAAATATTATTAGTAACTTTTTTAATACTTTTATCAGATATTTAAGTTCTAATAAGTCTTGTTGTTTTGTCTTGTAATTTTTGTCCAATTGTGAGTTCATTTCCTTATAAAATTTTAGAAATTTAGAGCCTGCATTTTCTGATAATATTTGTGGTCGTTCACGTACCTATACCCTTAAACTATACTTCCATATTAGTAAACATGGTGTGATAATGAGATGTACAGCTGTATACATGTATTTTTGAATATGGCATGGCACCATCTCCAGCAGTAATTTAATTATAATTTTTTTAAATGATGGAGGGCAATGTTTATGTTTTCTATTAAAACGTTTTTTCATTTAACTTTTTCTAACTGAAAATGTTTATGCTCGAGGGTGATATGAATTATGTTACGGAAGTTTCAACATCTGACGTCAGTTGCATAGCAACGGAAATGACGTAGGTACGTTGTTATTCTGACGTCACTTGCTTAGAAAAAATTTAAGTTTTTACATTGTTATGACATTAGTTAGAAAGATATAATAATAGAACTGGCTTTAAATTAAAGTTTGTCCAATAGGACACGGGTACTGTGATTAATAAACACACACAGTCAAAGAAATTACGTATAAATTTTTTATTTAAATTTGATTAAAATCTTTGTAAATTTGGAAAAATTCAAATACTTGGAGAAACAGTAACAAATAGAAATAACACTCGAGAGGAAATTAAACGCAAAATAAATATGGGAAATGTCCGCTATAATTCGGTTGAGAAGCTTTTGTCATCTAGTCTGCTTTCAAAAGACCTAAAAATTAGAATTTATAAAACAGTTATATTACCGGTTGTTCTGTATGGTCGTGAAACTTGGACTCTCAGTTTGAGAGAGGAATAGAGGTTAAGGGTGTTCGAGAATAAGGTGCTTAGGAAAATATTTTTGGGGCTAAAGGCATTTCAGGGAAAGGATTTATATGTAAATACATATTTACTTATAAAGCTAATATAATTTATATTTTGCATTATCTTTATGTTTCACAATGTGTAGGGTTGAAAAATCCTACTTTTATTTTCCATATTTTTCCATATTTTAGAGTTTAGTACATATTTTCGTTAATTTCCATATATTTTCCATATTTCATATAAAACAGTCCATATTATATTAGGTTTAACAATAAAACAAAACAAAATTCCATTAACTTTAAAAAATACATTTCAACAATAGAGATTTAAACACATGTTCAGTAATCCCTTTAACATCAGAGTTATTTGAAAATTAGCAGTCCTATCAACAATGGGAAAGTAAGTTACAAAACTGTATTAATTTAATTTAAAATTTTTAACAGACTTCAGTTGTGCAGCTCAACAGTTAAATGCCAGTCAGAGTACACATAGGTTCAGTTTTGTAAATCATACTATAAAGACGGTAAATATGCCAAAAGTACGTCATTCAGTCAATTTAAAATCAAAACTAACAAGTTACATTTCAGAATTTAAAGAAGATGGTTTATCAACTGACAATAAAATATTATTTTGTAATTTGTGTCAGTGTGCAGTATCATCTACACAAAAGTTCCTGGTGCAACAACACATTACAACTAGTAAACATCAGGCCAACAAACAACTAAATTCCAAGCAGAGACAATTGTTTTTAACACAACCAACAACATCGAATGTAAGATCTGAGTTTAACATCGACCTGTGCCGTTCTCTCATCTCTGCTGATATTCCTCTCTACAAACTAAAGAATAAGGTCTTCAGGGAATTCCTTGAAAAATATACTCAACATACAATCCCGGATGAGTCAACACTTAGGAAGACGTATGCTCCATCCATCTACGATGAGACAATACAGAAGATAAGAGATGAAATTAAAGATAGTTCAATTTGGGTTTCCATTGATGAGACTCCCGACAAAGAAGGTAGACTTGTTGGTAATGTAGTTATCGGTTTGTTAAGTGAACAATATTCTGAACGAATTCTTTTACATTGTGATGTTCTAGAAAAGTGCAATAACAAAACTATAGTTAAACTGTTCAACGAAGCTATGGGTATCCTGTGGCCAAAGGGTATTATGTACGATAATGTGTTATTCTTTATTAGCGATGCTGCCCCTTATATGGTCAAAGCTGGACAAGCATTATCTGTTGTATATCCTAAATTGACTCATTTTACTTGTGTGGCGCATGCATTTCATCGTGTGGCAGAAGTGGTCAGAGACAATTTCCCTAAAGTAGATTTGTTGATTTCATCAGTGAAAAAAGTATTTCTCAAAGCTCCCAGTAGAGTTAACGTGTTGAAAGAAATGTACCCTGAAATTCCATTGCCACCAAAGCCAATTTTAACTAGATGGGGTACATGGCTAGAAGCAGTTGAATATTATGCCGAACATATAGACTCTATTAACAATGTTCTCCTTGCATTGGACTCTGAAGATGCAGTCTCAATTGATACTGCGAAAACAGTTACCTGTGACATAAGTGTGAAGAATGACTTAGCTCACATTCAGCATACATTTTCATGCATCATAAAAACGCACAAAAGTCTCCAAAATAGGCACCTTTCACTATCTGAAAGTTTTGAAATTATAAATAGTACTGTGGAACAACTGAATCGTGGTAGAGGTAAAGTTGCAGATGCAGTAAGAGCTAAGGTGGACACTGTACTTTCAAAAAACCCTGGATATGAAGACCTACAAAAGGTTGTTGCTGTGATGAGTGGTGAATCAACAGTGAAGATTAACTTGGACTTATCCCCAGCAGACATTGTGAAATTGAATTATGTACCAGTTACTTCTTGTGACGTCGAACGCTCTTTTAGTCAGTATAAATCTATCCTCAGAGACAATAGAAGAAGATTCACTTTTCAGCACTTGAAAGAAATGTTTGTAACCTATTGTTATGGTAACAGACAATAAAAATTGTGTTTTGTTGAAACTACATTGGAAGATAAGGTACGTCCATTATATTTTTTGTTTAGTTTGATTAAAATGTACCAATATTTAACGTACATAGTCATTTTTTTATAATTTTAAGTCCATATTTAATTCCATATTTTGGTAAAAATCCATATTTAATTCCATATTTTGGTAAAAATAACTACATATATATTTACATATTTCATATATTTTTAGTCCATATAAATCCGTTCCCTGGGCATTATACAACATTTTACTCATGAAATATTAAAAAGTTAAGTGTTGTTATTATTATTATTATTATTATTATTATTATTATTATTATTATTATTATTACCTCTGTATTTCGATCCTTTTTCAGCAGATGTACGAATAATACGGTTAGATCTTCAATTTAAACTCACAGATTTACAATGTGATGCTAAATGAAAGTTACTGTATATGAAGGACTTGAAAAATGTTGAACTTTTCAAATCTTTGCCAAAATAAATAAATAAATAAATAAATAAATAAATAAGTAAATAAATAAATAAATAACCGAAGCTTCGTTCATTCGCTTGCTCTGTTGAAGCCATGTTCGCTATAACTTACGTTTGTGAAAAATTATTTTCAACAATGAAAATAGTAAAAACCAAATTTAGATCACGACTGACAGACAAATACCTTCGTGATCAACTACGACTGGCAGTAAGTGACATAATTCCTGATTTTGAAACTTTGTCGCAGAGACATTCTGAAGACAGTTACTTTTAGGTTGTGATATTGTGTCCTACGTTTTCTTATTCATTTCTTTCTTCGTTACACGTACTAAACATTAGTTTGTAGCCTTGTACTGTATAAAATTATTATATTTGAGTGTTTGACGTAAGGAAAATGAATTCCGTTAATAAGTCAGACAGTTGCTTAACTTCCCCTTCGGGTGTCCGCCTTCCTCCATAGGTGCTATGCACGTTGCAGGTTACACAGTGGCTCGGCGCACGATCACATTTTCGCCACGGCTGCTCTAGAACGATGCGATTGCGAATGAAAACACACGACTAGTGAAAAATCAACAAATCGTAGACGCTCCGAGCAAAATGGTAACCAACGATTATCATTCAACGTTTCATCGTTCAACAATAATCTTTTAACGATCATCGCAATAGTCGCACAGAGGAAAACGTACCTTTAAGAGGGATGAAGTTACAGGAGAATGGAGAAAGTTACACAACACAGACCTGCACGTGTTGTATTCTTCACCTGATATAATTAGGAACATTAAATCTAAAGCAGCCAGGCGCAGTAAAGAGTTTGATGCAATGCACCAGTTGTGTCACTAAATCAGCACGCCAGATGATGATTTTGATGATATTTTGTTACGCCGCGTGCTCTACTGTAAAAGAGGGCATATAAATATACGACAATTCAGCGTTCAGACAGGGTTGTAGAAAGTGTTACCGAAAGTAAGGGAAATCACAAGTCATAGTATAAATCAGCCATCGTCAACTGGCCTACATATTAGTTCGGAGCGCCGAGACGCTGGCTGAGGAGGTAGTAGTGTGCAGTGTGTCGACCAAGCCAACGCATCCCATCACAGAAGCCAACTTTCTGACCATAATTTACAATACCTTCCTCGATTGTGTCCTACACGAGCATTGACACCTAACATAAACCAGTTAGTGAGGGAAAAACGAATTAAAAATCCAGGAAAACCAATGCTAATGATCGGCGAAAATAATTTTTATCATTTGTTATTTACATTGTAATAAAATAATTTAGTATTATTTCAATGTACCGAAGTACATATGATATTTCCATGCAGATATTCTGCGTCATCATACGATGAAAGAGTAATGGAACGGAGAAAAATTCTCTCCGGCGCCGGGATTTGAACCCGGGTTTTCAGCTCTATGTGCTGATGCTATGACGTAGTGCAGAGGGCGGCCACTAGAGGGAACCCAAGAGTTGGAACTCAATCAGAGACAATTCTTTCCGACGCCGAGGTTGTATCCGGTGTGGCTTAGTGGATAAAGCATCAGCACGTAGAGCTGAAAACCCGGGTTCAAATCCCGGCGCCGGAGAGAGTTTTTCTCCGTTCCATTACTCTTTCATCGTATGATGACGCAGAATATCTGCATGGAAATATCATATGTACTTCGGTACATTGAAATAATATATGATATGCGTAAATCACGAAATGATTTAAGACGGCGCTTATTCCGTCGGATCCCGGCCAACTAGTCACTCATAACGAGTGCACCTTAGCACATGTGTGGACTTCGGTCCTATGTTCATAGACATCTATGACGTAGTGCAGAGGGCGGCCACTAGAGGGAACCCAGGAGTTGGAACTCAATCGGAGACAATTCTTTCCGACGCCGAGGTTGTATCCGGTGTGGCTTAGTGGATAAAGCATCAGCACGTAGAGCTGAAAACCCGGGTTCAAATCCCGGCGCCGGAGAGAGTTTTTCTCCGTTCCATTACTCTTTCATCGTATGATGACGCAGAATATCTGCATGGAAATGTCATATGTACTTCGGTACATTGAAATAATATATGATATGCGTAAATCACGAAGTGATTTAAGACGGCGCTTATTCCGTCGGATCCCGGCCAACTAGTCACTCATAACGAGTGCACCTCAGCACATGTGTGGACTTCGGTCCTATGTTCATAGACATCTATGACGTAGTGCAGAGGGCGGCCACTAGAGGGAACCCAAGAGTTGGAAGTCAATCAGAGACAATTCTTTCCGACGCCGAGGTTGTATCCGGTGTGGCTTAGTGGATAAAGCATCAGCACGTAGAGCTGAAAACCCGGGTTCAAATCCCGGCGCCGGAGAGAGTTTTTCTCCGTTCCATTACTCTTTCATCGTATGATGACGCAGAATATCTGCATGGAAATATCATATGTACTTCGGTACATTGAAATAATATATGATATGCGTAAATCACGAAGTGATTTAAGACGGCGCTTATTCCGTCGGATCCCGGCCAACTAGTCACTCATAACGAGTGCACCTCAGCACATGTGTGGACTTCGGTCCTATGTTCATAGACATCTATGACGTAGTGCAGAGGGCGGCCACTAGAGGGAACCCAGGCGTTGGAACTCAATCAGAGACAATTCTTTCCGACGCCGAGGTTGTATCCGGTGTGGCTTAGTGGATAAAGCATCAGCACGTAGAGCTGAAAACCCGGGTTCAGATCCCGGCGCCGGAGAGAGTTTTTCTCCGTTCCATTACTCTTTCATCGTAAAATAATTTAGGCCTTTTTCAGCCTTGTAACAGAAACGACAATATGTTTCATATGTTAGGCCTATACAAAATAACAAATAATTGTTTTTGTGATATATAGTGTCAGATAAAAAATGGACAATTAATTTTATTTCATTGACGACACTTAAACAAAGGTATAGGATGACAGGATTTAAATATTAGTAATGGGTTCGATTTGTTTAATATTTTGTAACAGTGAAAATGCATTATAGGTCTGTAAATTCCCAATTACTTTAATATGAAAAAAAAACTATTTGTTTTCAAAACCTCTAGAATACATAACGAAAAAGTACAACTTGCTTGTTGTCTTAAACCAAAAAGTGATTTAAAAATCCAAGAAAACCAATGGTAACGAACAGCGAAAATAAATTTTATGCTCGACCATGCCGAAATGTAGTAATTATACACCTGGTAGCAGCCCTTTAATGATGTCATTAAAGTACACCTATTCATTAAAGTTCAGCTGTTCAACCAATCAGAAATCCTAATTGTAGCAAGTATCGATATTCTCGGATATGCAATCGAAAGACAACTAGCGAAACGTCACGGAGGCTGGAAATCCAATACTGTCGCAGAAGGTTATGTTCTGTTACTATAATAATTAGCGTTAATTGTAAATAATATTCAAATAAATTCAATTTGTCATCTCGTTTTTCAATGTCGAATTCAATAATCAAGGTTATAATATTATAATTAGAGCCGTGCAAAGGGAGCAGTTTTTCGACACAACGGCAACAGGGCAAGGGTTGTAAATTCTCCTTGCGTACCCGCAGAGGTCTGACTCTGCGGTACACAGGATAGCTGCAAGCAGTAGGTACAGCTTAGTAAAGCAAACGTCAATACTGAAGGAACATGAAAAAAGTTCGGTTCTAGCATTACGATGCCTAAGGGGGAGAAAATTCGTTCGGCGAAGTTTAAGAGACTTATTTCCGAATATGGTGATATTTTTTGTTGCAGCGAAGATAAACTATTCTGCAAATTGTGTAAAATATCAGTCTCAGTAAATAGAGCATGTAGTATTCTAAGACATGTAAATAGGGATGTACACAAACGTGCCCTCATGAAGTTGAAAAAAAAGGCGAAAAATGTGAGCAGGGTCATAGTTCTTCATCCGTGTTCCATGAAGAAATGTGTGATGCGTTTTGTTAAGCATTCAAGAAGATATGTCCTGGTGTATCTCTTCCTCCTTCTCCTATACTTACTCGATGGGATTCCTGGTTGAAGGCCATCATTTATTACCGGTACTGTAAATATTTCGACCAGGTCCAGAATGTTATTCAATCATTTGATGTGAAAGATGCATTTGCAATACCACTAGCCCAACGTCTGTTGGTTGATTCAAGCATAAAACAACAATTGGAATACATTGAATCGAATTACGGGTTTATTCGTGATTGCATAATAGCTTTAGAAAAGTCTGGTACAAAACTGGTTGATCAGTTTTTCCTATTGCGAAATATCTGGAAGAAAGTGACTCAAGTAGACGATAAAATTGCTAAAATAATATCTGCGAAAATAACAAATATGTTGAAAAAAAATGGTGGATGTTATAAACTTTGCAAGATTAGTGACAGTATTTCTGGAGATAAGGATTCCTTTGAAGAACTAACAGAAGTTGAAAAAAATGTTGCACAGGATTTTACGTATGCCCCAGTTGTTTCAACAGACGTAGAAAGAAGCTTCTCCACATATAAGGCCATGCTATCAGATAGACTATAATCGTTTTCTGTTAATAACTTACAAATGTCATTTGTTGTGCACTGTAACAATATCTGGAAGAAAAGTGATAACGCATAACATGTGCATTAATAAATCACACTCATTGTAAGGAAAAGAAAAAGACAAAAAACAATAGTTCAAGTTCTTTTGCGAATAGACTATCATGAATCCGTTACAAATAAACAGTGATTTTGTTTGCGTTCTGTATGAAATCATACATGTAAAGTATATATTATTTGTTTAGGATGAAATGGTTAAATAGTTTTGTAATTTTGAAATCTTACTAAAGTATCTGTAGGAAATTAATTGCAGAAACGTTAGGGAACTGTGTCATTTCTATTGTGTCGTCTGTACGTCAACACATCGTGTACATGACCGTCGCTTGTACACAGGGAACACGCCGAGTAACGTCGGAACCCTTGCTATGATGCCATTCTGTCTGCACCGCTCTAGTTATAATATTATCAAGTTTAACGGGACTACGTCAAGGTCAATGACATTACTGTTCCTCGGAAAAAATCAATACTTTCGCGTCTGCGCACATCTCACAATTTATGAGGTAGGCTATTGCACTCACATAACTATAACATGAATACTTATGAATAATTTCAAGTTAGAAATATGGTCGAGCATAAAAAGTTGTATTAAACTTGCCTATAATGGTAATTAAGACGCTCGTATGAAAATTATGAAACTCGCTTTCGCTCGTTTCATAAACATCCTCGCGTCTTAATTACTACCATTATTGGCTCGTTGCATAATGTACTATTATAATTTGTTATTTACATTGTAATAAAATAATTTAAGCCTACTTTAGCCTTGTAACAGAAACGACAATATGTTTCATATGTTATACAAAATAACAAATAATTGGTTTTGTGATATATAGTGTCAGATAAAAACTGGATAATTAACCTTATTTTATTGACGAAGCTTGAACAAAGGAGTAGGATGACATGATTTAAATATTACTAATGGATTCCATTTGTTTAATATTTCGTAATAGTGAAAATGCATTAGGCCTATAGGTCTGTAAGTTCTCAATTAATTTAATATAATAAAAAACTATTTACTTTCAAAACCGATACAATACATAACGGAAATCTTAAACTGAAAAGTGGTTTACTTATTACACAGTTCCTCTTAAAATAAATGAAGTACAGGTTTCTTCCGTGTTTATTATAATAAATTATTAGAGACTGATTAAAAGGGTTGAACAAGTGAACGGACGCCACTGCCATCACCTGATTCCTTCCCCCCACCTCCTGTTGCACAGTTGTATTGTATTGTATTTATTAACATTCCATGGTATTCATACATGCTTACAGCTAGAATATGGAACAAGTAAAAAAACTTAATACTATTATAAAATCTTAATTTATGGTCACAGTCTAGATGAAATATATACAGACGAGATTTACAATATAGTCTACTAGTACAACACATAGTTTTAGTATCAATTTCATGAAGTGTTATTGAATGTCATGAATTCACCTACAGAATAGAAGGCGTGAGAAATTAGGTACTTCTTTAATTTGGCCCTAAATAATTTTATGTTTTGAGTTTCATTTTTTATATCGATAGGGAGGCTATTAAAAATTTTTACTGCCATATAACGCACTCCTTTTTGATAGCACGATAGACTTGCCGATGGAGTATGAAAGTCATTTTTTGACGTGTATTTATGCTATGAACTGTTGAATTAGTTACAAAGTTTTCACGATTACATACGAGGAAGACTATTAATGAAAAGATATTGTGAATTTTATTAGTAACAACAATGTAATTTATTCGTCACAACAATAATTCCTTTCTACAATTCACCTTAAACGCTCTCGTCAACAATTGGATCTTCACTCAACACAGTATTCGTTATAGCACTCCACCGACGACAATGACAATTTACTTGGACTATTACGCACAACAATGAACTGTTAATCTTAACTAATATTTACAAAGCACTATTTACAAATC
This sequence comes from Periplaneta americana, assembly GCF_040183065.1. Lineage (NCBI taxonomy): Eukaryota > Metazoa > Arthropoda > Insecta > Blattodea > Blattidae > Periplaneta > Periplaneta americana. The sequence continues at coordinate 211,252,176 of NC_091118.1, read as the reverse complement.
AGAACTACCAGTTCTCAGTTCACAGTTCTTCTATCTCAGTCACTCGAGTTCACAGTATCTCGAACCACAGACCTCCAGAGACAGTTCACTGTATTCGAACTCGGGTCCCTCCAACTGCGGTCCACTGCACTCGAACTCAGGTCCCTCCAACTGCGATCCACTGCACTCGAACTCAGGCCTTCGGATGCTGACGCAGATGCGGACGCACACTCGAGTCGAACTCCGGCACACAAGTCTGGCTTGCTTGCTCTGGCTTACTCACTGACTGAATAACTGAAAACTGCTGTCGTTCCTTCGCGACCATAATTTATAACCACAGCGACGTAGCCTCGAAAATTCGCGAGTCTTCCACTTCGACGGATTTCTGGAATAGTCGGGAAGGTCGTTCCACATTCACTGCGTTAAGTAGCAGCTGCGCGCGCAGCCTCCCCTCGCGTGTAGGCCCCTTTCCCCTTTCCCCGTGAAGCCCGCGCGATATGCTCTCTCGCGGGACGCTGGTCGTGAGTTCGAATCTCACGTCGCTGTCACAATATACTGACAAGCCATGGGCATTATTTGTTGATGTCTAAGGAATAGAACTGAGCAACGAGCAGACTGTCCCTGCACCATAGTGCACTGAGATGACGACTCCTGATATAGATGAAACAATTTGTACCTCTCATCTCTGCCATCTCTCACCCCTTCAGTCTCTGTGTAGACTGGACGTAGCTGCGCTGCTGTATCGCCTCCCATTGGAGTGGATGGCATTTTATAAGGAGCGCTACAGCGTCCCTGGGGCCCTATTAGTGCGAGTCACCAGGCAGGTGCGTCCCTTGCTCCCTTCCAACGGATTAGCTAAAGAGACCGTGGTTCGACCTCCTGCGAGAATTTAGAATTCCTTTCTTATTTCAGAGTTTCGTTCAGTACATTATCGCATTCTGAAGGATCAGCAGACGTCACTCGAAGGGCAGTGATTGGCTTCCCATAGGAGGGAAGTAATAAAGGCACTAAATTCGTCCAATAGCAGCTCGTAGTGCTGATAGAATTGAAGAGAGTGATCCCAAAAGGAGTTAATTCAGTTCTCATGAAAGGACTGGGCTAGTTGTTTTTATCCATTTGCCTGAGCGAGTTTTCTAGTGACATGCACAATAACACAAAGTTTAAGACAAGGATTGGCGTTGTTTTGAAGGAAAACAAGCATAAAATATAATGACAGAGGTCTCAAACATAAACATATAATATATGTATAAATTAGAAAAATGGCTAAATGAACTGAGCGAGTTTTGGGATCACAACCTTCAATTTATGATGATGATGATGATGAGGATGAAATTTAGGGAGGCGTACTTAGGAAGAGGAGAATTGTGATTTACATACATTTCCACGTCAATTCAACTATTCATGAAGCTATTTATGACCAGCAACTTATTACTACATACGTAATATATTATTAATTTATTCTTGACAACATACAGAGATCGTCTACGACAGTACGAGATTAATAGTATATATGACACTACTTATCACAATGATGTACACTTATAACAATTTGATGTTTACTCACCATACATTTGCATTTCGTCATAATAATATATTATCTTTAGAAAATATTTGTTAATAAATGTTAAGAAGTGATCATAACACTTGTAAATAGACTTCGTTGAATTGCCACACGCAGCATGCAATCAGGTTGCCGATGTACGGTAGTATAGAGGAGGTGAGCGACCGCCCGGTCTCGTAGTATAAGCAATTCATGTTAAGGGATGTGACCGGTCCAAATAGATAGAGCAGCTACAGCTAATGTATACCTATGTAAGCACTTGTTTTTGCATTACTGTGGTTGGAATAGTCAAAGTTTAACATTTCCTCAGTGCAGACAAGAATTCAATCAACATACTATAATGAGAGTGTTGCTGTTCCAAACAATTGCCCCTGGAACACCCTTACCTCCGCAGCCAGTCTTGACCCGTTGGGGAACGTGGTTGGATGCTGTTAATTATTATGCAGAACATTACGGCAAAATAATGGAGTTAACTGATGCATTGGATAGCACAGACAGTTCCCCTGTTGCAGCTGTAAAATCATTGCCTTCTGAACAGCTATTGAAAGATAATCTGTTCATTGATTCTAATTTTAAAATCGTGTCCAAAAGCATCATCCTGTTAGAATCGTCTAAACTACAACTCTCAGAAGCCCTTAATATAGTGGATAAAGTATCACAAATCGTTATCCAAAATAACAATTCACTAATGTGAAAAAGTGAAATGTAAGTTGAGAAACATTATTGCTAAAAATTCTGCCTATTCACAACTTCGTACTATAAATGATGTACCATCAGGTCACGACAAGACGTCTGAAGTTGGTGTACTAAAAAGTAGTGACTTTCCCTTCTTCAAATATGTACGTATTACATCGTGTGATCGTGAACGTACATTTTCCAATATAAAAAAACTGTTTAAGTGACCATCGGATGAGATTACTTTGCATTCGCTCAAAATGTACGTAACTCTTCACTGCAATGCACATATTCAAGGATGATGTGAGTATATTACATTAAATTTTAAGAGATAATATATCTCACTATAAAATACATGTGTATTTACATGTTTAGACATTTCCTAATTCAATGATCATTCATTATATTTCTTGAATGCAGGATACAGGTTTTATTGTAACCGCAGTATACTGCTCAGTGTTTACATCAGAGGCATACTCCATCCTTTGCACGCCCCCTTCTCATACAGTCCATACCGCGTGCGCAGTAAACCTTACGATTGCCGTGGCAATTCCACGAAATCTACTTATAACATTTGATGTTCACTTATCATAAACCGCAACTCTTTATAATAATATTTTCTTTACATATTTCCTAATAAGCGATTATAGTATTACTTACTAAATTTGTGTAAACTACATTCATCCTGTATTTCCAATCCTCCTATTGATCCATAACATTTTCTATTCAGGCCTGAACACCAATTCAGAAGCATATTAGTTATCCATGACCCTATATACCTTCATGGATTTGCAAATATTTTCATGGTATTCTTTGTTAAAATATGCACATTTAATTATGCGTCCTATTGTCAAACAAGTGTCCACCTACGAGTCTTCACACATATAATAACAATACGGCTTATCGATCCCACACAACAGCCCGGTTGTGATCTCTATCTGTAATGGACGATCACAGTATGATATTAAATATGCATATTTCTTATACTTCTTGATTGATCTTGTTGCTATACTTTAAGTTAGATTTTTAAACGTGTTTTAATTGCCCGTTTTTTAAATTTTCAGTTTGTACTCGTACAATTGGTCACATGTATTATGTAATTTTGATACGCATTGTGTACAGATATCTATATTGTCTGAAGATGCCCACACAGGGCGAAAACGTTCACAAAATAATTAAAATGTGTTAAAAAAATATATATTTTTTGAGTTGACATTATAAATAAGTCAAGACGGAAATATTAAAACCACATTACACGTTCATCAAGGGGAGAATAGTTTAGTGGCAATACAAAAGTTTGTAAGGTCGAAAGAGACAAATACTTGGCGCATCCAGAAAGTAAGTTTCCCGATTTTTTCCCCTTGAAAGTAAACGTAATTAGCTGTGTCAATTGCGCATGCGTAACAGATCTACGACGTATCAATCATATGCCAGCCGGACAGGTCCCGCCTGATGCCAGTAGCGTGGCAGCAGTGGTCCGAAATGGAAGCTCTTATTCCTTCTCCCGCCGCCTGCTAGGTTCGGTCGTTGATAAAGTTCTTTAATGCACAAAGCATTGCGCCAATTGAAATTCATCGGCAGCTCTGTCAGGTCTATGGGCCGAACATCATGAGTAAGCAGATGGTGCGTCGCTGGTGTAGGCAGTTTTCCGAAGGTCGTCAAAGTGTCCATGATGAAGAGCGCAGTGGGCGACCGTCCCTCATCAATGATGATCGTGTTGAGCTGGTGCGGCAGTGCATCATGGAGAACCGTCGCTTCACGATTACGGAGCTGAGGAGCCATTTTCCGCAGATATCGCGATCCTTGTTGCATGAGATTGTCACTACGCACCTGCTGTTCAAAAACGTGTGTGCCAGGTGGGTGCCGAAAAACCTGACACCCGAACACAAAATGCAACTTTTAGGAGCAGCACTGACATTTCTGCAACGGTATCACGATGACGGCGACGAGTTCCTCGACAGGATCTTCACGGGCGATGAGACTTGGATTTTGCACTTCATCCCGGAAACCAAGCAGCAGTCAATGCATTGGCGGCATAGTGGATCTCCGGTCAGGACGAAATTCAAACAGACGCTGTCGGTACGGAAAGTGATGTGCACGGTGTTCTGGGACAGGAAGGGCATTCTGCTCATTGACTTCCTTCCTAGAGGTGAAACGTGAACGCTGACCGTTACTGTGAAACATTGCGAAAATTGCGACGTGCCATTCAAAACAAGAGGCGTGGAATGCTTACTGCAGGTGTTGTGCTCCTCCATGACAATGCTCGTCCACATACGGCTCGGCGCACAGCAGCTGTTTTGACGGAATTTAGCTGGGAGTTGTTTGATCAGCCACCCTACAGTCCTGATCTTGCTCCAAGCGATTTTCACGTTTTCTTGCACCTCAAGAAATTCCTGTCCTCCGGTGAGCGTTTTGGCAACGACGAAGAGCTGAAGACGTCTGTCACACGCTGGTTCCATTCACAGGCGGCAGAGTTCTACGACAGAGGGATACAAAAGTTGATCCCACGATACAAGTGTCTCAATTCTGATGGTGGCTATGTTGAAAAATAGCTGAAACATTGCTGTACCTGTTGCCAATAAATGTTTTCCTGAAAGTGTCTGTTCTTAAAAAAAAATAAGTAAACTTCTTTCTAGATGCGCCTCGTACCTTCAAGTTTATTATTATTATTACTATTATTATTGTTATTATTAATATTATTATTGTTATTATTATTATTGTTATTATTATGGTTATTACTATTATTATTATTATTATTATTATTATTATTATTATTATTATTCTATCATGAAATAATTTTTCGCTTAATATGAACGCCACCGTTTCATTTGTAAGTCTATTCTACGTAATACAGGGTGCGTCAGAAAGAACGGATGGATTTCACATGGCAAGAAAATTGTAAAGATTCATCAAATCAAAAATTTATTGTTATCAACATATTCACCAATACATGCAGTTTATTTATAGAAAACAACATTATCCATATGATGTCCTTGGCTTTCAATACAGGCATCGAGGCGTTTTCTGATGTTCGCCATCACTTTCACAGTCATAGCTGGTGCAATTGCCACGATTTCTTCACGAATCGCTGTCTTCAGTTCGTCCAGTGTATGTGATCGATGTTTACAAACTTACGCCTTCAAATGGTCCCAAAGAAAGAAGTCGCAGGGCGCGAGATCTTACCGTAGCCTCGGACAATCTCAGTGCAATAGAATTTCGTCCAGGTGATTTCTTCTTTAATGTTGAACCTGTGATAAGAAATGAAGCCACCCACCGCAAAATTGTATTCCGAGTTGGAATCCTAGCGTGACGTCCGATGTCGAAATGAGTCCTGAGTGGCGATCACAGACTCTTCATTTTTAAAAAATGTCTCTACGATGAAAGCACGTTGTACACCAGACCAACACCATATTCTCAACTGAAACTGCATTCTATGGCTGATCCAACAGTCGTGGTCCCCCTCACTATATCTCTCTCCTCGTTGCGTATCGATAGTTTGAAATCCATCCGTTCTTTCTGACGCACCCTTTACAACAATTCTTGAAGAAAATATTTTTATGTTTCTCGTAATGGATCACCATTATGTTTTTATATTTCAAATAAGGATTAATTCTGTTATTTCTTTATTAAAAGTTTTAAAATTTCCTGTGACTTAGATTCTGACAAATTGGCTTATAAATGTGAATAAAATCCGAACAATCATTTATTAGAAATCACTATACACAGAGTCAGCATATCACAAACAATATTTTTTTGGCATCAGGAATACTGAAAACAGTCTCTAAATATATCTCAGCAGCAATACAATACTCTGACTTTACAATTTGTACAGAAAGAAAGTTTATATGGATGTTCCCAAGCGGTAGAAAATTGAAAGAATGAAAAGAAAAAGAAAAGAAAAGAATAAGCCAGTCCTAGCAATGCATCTTGGATACGTCACGAATACTTTAACTGCATGTTGGTCACACCGGGAGATACAGAATGGCTCATAAAATGTAGTTATTTATATATTTTCAGTATTTACCAGTCCTGATTGCCTGCAGGTTGCAGTAAGCTAACACCGAGGCTACTCAAGAGGGAGTAACAATTATTCCGGAGGGCGTAACACAGGATCTGCAGAACACGACGCTGAAAGGACAGTGTTTGGTTTGCCCCATTGTGTTTTGAATCGATATCTGCTTGCGATTCATCCGACTGAGGTAGCCACTCAAGTGTACCTCACCGTGTGGTCCTCGAGCTACAACAATCAGCTGAAATGCGAGCCAGTATCAACAGCCATTGTTACGGCTTCCCTCGCCACGTCAGAAATCAGGCAAAAAGTAATGATCACCAGTATTGCCAATTCAGCGGTTTTTCCGCTAGATCTGGCGTTTTTTCATTGTTACTTTAGCGGGTAAAATTTATGAAATTTGTATTGCTGATATAGGGATTTAGCGGATATTCTTCGCACTCACAACGGGGAAGTAATCTCATTATCAAAGCTCGGAACTTGGGGACTTGTGTCTTTGAACGTGGCTAAGCCACCGGACTTCAATGTCAACAAACTCCCGCTTCCAGCACGGAGGTACTGTCAGGTCTGCTATAAAAGTGGTTCCTGGCTGGAACAACATAATGATAATATTATGATAGGTTGAAACATCTAATTTTATAGCATATATATATATAAATAAACATGCAAACTACATCAAATTTACAGTTCTGCACTGTAAATTATATTACAGTGTATGACTACATGCATTCGAAGATTTTCGAACCCATAAATTCTTAATCTGTTAGTTAAACATGATTTGAAACGAAGGAAACTTATTTCTACGTCACATGAAGTGACGGGAGCAAACTTTAATTTTTTTATTTTATTTATTTTAACTAGCTACCTAGTGAGTACAAATTGCATTTATAAAATAAAAATGTTTCTAGCCACTACCGTAAGAGTCAGGCTCGTGTTCGGTGTGGTCTTAGTGAATAATATAACATAAAATTTACAAGGACAGTTTACTAAATACAGTAACTTAATTCAAACCAATAAATACAACACAAGAGCAAGAATAAAGAAGAAAGGGAAAACGAGAGAAAAATACGCATTTAATATAAATTGACAACCCGACAGAAGCCAGTGATATTCAATAAAAACATGAATATAGTCGATAGAAATAAAAGGTAAAAAAAGTACATTTGTTACTATTATATATCATGGATAATTTTACAAAATTCTTTTTTAAAAGTTTCAATTTTAAAAAATTTCAAATTAGGAAAATGGTTTGAAATTTTATTATAAAGTCTTGGGCCTAAATAAAATACTGAATATTTCACTGTCACTGTTTCCTGTTCGATTTTCAGCAGATCTCGTATCTGAGAAAGATAAGTATATCCTAAATTTTTCTCGCAAATAGTTTTCAATTAGTGTATCACTACTAGGGAAGGTCCCTCTACGACTTGATCCATGGCTATGGACAAATTCTCCATCAATTTAAAGGACTGCAATGTCTTTCAATGAATGCCCGTTTCCAGTTCTAGTTTATGTGTGGTACAACTTACAAGATATAAACTCTGCATTAGAAGAAAATAATGTATCTCCTCAGAATTCCTCCACGAAATTCTGTACCTAAAATTTAAGAAATGCATTTTCAAACTTCCATAACACCCATTCGAATAACACGTATTTTCTAATTCCTCAAACAGACCGTTTACCTGTAATTCTCTTAATGTCATTGGCTTCGACGTGACACAGTTTATTCGTTCGTCTTCTTGCCATTCGATGTGACCACTTTCTTAGTACAAACGACTGTCCCTGAGCACTTGCAGCGTGAGCTTTGTGTACGTTATGCCTGTAACCTTACTCAAGCACACGACACACAAGTCCCCAAGATCCGAGCTTTGCTCATTATACATTGGTAATATAGCAATTTAGCGGTTTCTGCAATGTTTCATAGCGGATTTTTAAGAACTGAGTTGACAACACTGATGATCACGCATTATGCCAGTTTGTCACAGCCAAACGTGTCCGGTGATGGCATATCCTTCTCACCATACTACGTTCAGGAAGCCTACAGAGCGGAAGTAAACAAAAAAAGTTTAAGAAGCAAACATTCTCATGGAGGCAGACAAAAAAGTTAGTTTTTTTTACATCTTGATTACACAGCTTTTAACACTATCACTTCGAAATATGTATGGTAAGACTTTCCTGTGTTAAATTTCAACGTACCTCGTTTACATGTGTCGACCTATTTATGGGTCATCTTCATAACTGGTCGTTGTTGGTCTTGGCGCCACTTGTTCTGTTTCCTGTGAGGGTGTGTTCCTGTGGTATAGTGTAGAGTCAAAGAGTGTGTGTGTTTTGAAGTTAAGTTGTGTGTTGAGAATTTCTTTGGGGTGTGTTTTTGTGTGTCTGTATATTTCATATTGTTCTAGTGTTTAAATTACATAAGTTAGGTCAGATGCAACAGTGTTCATGAGTAGAATAATTATATACAATAACAGTAATTTGATACAGTTACATGAACACTTTTTAATAATTAAAAAGTATTCATATAACTGTATCAAATTACTTTTATTGTATATAACTATTGTTCTAGTGTGTTTAGTTTCAACACACACAATTCTCAACACACAACTCAACTACCATTACAATAATACAATAAGTACAGCAATAATAAAAAAATAAACATTAAAAAATAAAATAAACGTAAAAAAATAAAATAAACGTAAATACATTTATTTATAATTTACACTATCATTTTTTGCTCCTTACCCATCTTTAATAAATTTTCTTGCGGCCCTGATGTACAGTAGTTTTGTTATATGAAAACCTATGAATCGCAGAGATCGAATACATGGTTAGGAGGTTCAGTTTCTCCTCTGAATATCGCCGAACCAGCTTCTGGTCTTACATACGGGGCGAAACGTAAGGGGAGAATGCTGCAGGAGAAACATGTGCATGCACTTGTAAAAAAAGATCAGCGCAGCTGTCCAGTGACGTAATAGTGAGACAGGCGTCAAGCTATGTCGGAAACGTAAAATTTGTGGTTCTTGGTATTTTAGTCTTAATATATTCAGTTTTGTGGAAAGAACTAGGGAAGGTCATTGTAAATAGATAACGTAACCAGTGTTAAGATATTGTAAATAGCAAAGTCAGTATTAGTGAAAGTGTAAGATAAGTTTTGTAAATAGTTAAGTCAGTGTTGAGAAAGTGCCAGGTAAATAGCAATCAGTGTTTGTCAAAGTGCCATTGTCAGTATAATGTGTGTAGTGCAAGAAAAAATGAACAAAGAACAGAGTGCTGAGACTGGTTAAAGTCTAATAGAATTATTAACCATATCACAAAAGTAGTGTACACGACAAGCTCGCCTGGATTGGCTCACCAAGCGAGTACACTTCAGCCATCCCTGTCGAGGGGGTTCTAACCCCATCACAGGAGGCCTGTGCCCAACATGGGACATCATGGCTAACATTCATTCATTCATATTCAGGGTTGGGCAAAATACTGACATCCAGGTATTTCAAATACAAATACAAAATACTTCAAAGAATAATATTAGAATTACAAATACAAAATACTTTTAAGTTGACTTCAAACTTCACAGTCTGTGCGCTTGAGAATGCATGCAATATACTACGCAATAATGCAAAACACATGACGTGATGATTCCAGCAAGACTCGGCTCGTACCTTTTTGTGCAGCGGGTGTGTTTTATAACAAGTTACATGATGCGCAAACATGTTATATAACGATGTTTTATAACATCCATTGATTTTTACCAACACCCGAGGGATAACATATAACTTGCTTTATAACACAAAAAACTCATGTTATAGAACATTTTCTTCCCGTTTCTACAACAAGTTATATAACTTTGTTATATAACGTGTTTTGTTATTTAGTGTGGACCCAGCTTCACACACACACACACACTCACACAAACACACACACATACTTTCAGCTTTTTTGAGAGCAGTCTCGATGACAAAAGCTTCTCAACCAAATAATAGCAGGTATTTCCCATGTTTATTATGCGTTTAATTTCGTATCGAAATTATTATTATTACTAGTGGCTTGTGCAGCAAATGCTGCTGCAAACTAAGTTCGTTAGACGTTCAAATAAAAATTTTTCAGATTTATTTTTCCATAATAATGAAACATGCTCCCTCTGAATGGATTTTTTTAGGACAAATACTTTCTCTTGAACCTATCCAACTTCAGTTTTTGAGTTTCAACGCGAAAACGCAAGTATCAATGTCAGGATGATAGCAGTAGCTATTTCAGGTCATTGTGGATTGTAGGCGAAAGTTAAAAAAAATGTCAGGTTTGCTAAGCTTTCGAACAATAGCATTTTCGTATAGCTGCTGCATGTAGAACTTGAAATGTAGAGCGTAAAATCATTTTATCCTACTAAGAGATCTTGCTGAAATGATCTGGAGACTACAAAATTTTCTAGGCCTCTTATTTTATCAGTAAGTAATACCTTTTGATCTTTCCTTAGGAACAGTAATTTTTGCGCTCTCTCGAGCCAATACTGAAGACAATGACACATATCAATATCTACACTACACCGCCATTAAGTATATGAAAAAGACCCAACCCCACTGGGCTAATAAGTATAAAAATATTTGATTTTTTATAACAATATTATTATCTTACTTAAGTTTTGTAGTTATATATAGCAGCCACTCAGTAAATTATAGAAATGAAGATGTAAATTAAAATATTCTCTACATTTACTTACATAACCACAAAACGTTTCACTTTCATGTCATGAATATAGCATCAGTATTATGTACAATTAATGAAAAATAGATGCATCATGATATTAACTACAATAATATTTAATTTCTAATGGTACTTAATAATGTCATCAAACGACCTCAAGTTTCGTAGATTTGAATATCCAATACACAACTGTACTCAGAAAATTATACGTGTACACTGCAGAATCAGATTTTAATAACAAATTGAATTGAGCTCTAAATATGTCGGCAATCCTGCAGGTCATGGCCTTCGTGTAATAGCCTATTGTTTATTGTAGTGTGTGTTTTGTTCTGAAATTCAATCAAGTCGGCCGTGATTCGATAAAATTAGTTCTCAAAACTGACAACAGATGGATTTTGGAAAATAGGAAAATTATGTAGGAAAATTGACATTTCACTGAAAACTACTACTTTTCCGAAAAACTTTGGGTTCCAAGCTTCAAAATGAGGGGTCACTTATTAAAATCCGTTCAGCCGTTTTCCCGTAATTTCCATTACCAGTTCAAATTATATATATAGATTATTATTATTGATATTATTATTATTATTGTTATTATTATTATTATTATTATTATTATTATTACTATTATTATTATCATTATCGATGGAAAGGTGATTACAGACAGACTGGTAACGATATTATTTTTCTGGGAGGTTTTTTTTACGTAGCAGCTAAAAAAAGACTCCACTAGTTTTTACTGCTGACTTTCTGCAAGGCTTTCCCCAACACCTGAACTAATATTGCTTATATACCTCACATACCTGCAGTAAGCGTTTAGCTTGTTCCAGTATGGCAATTGTAGGAATTAAATCTCATTGTACAATTGTTCCGTTATTTGCGAGCCACCCTATAGGCTCGCTTTCAGGTTTTCTGGGGTTGGACGCTCATCTCGTGCTGGTAATGATAGCTATTAAGGGCTAATACCTACTTTGGGAACATAGCAATTTCGACCCTAGTATATCCTAATCATCCCCATCCTACTAATTGAGGGGTACGGAAGGGTGGATGGGCGCGTGGTCGAGAAGACGGGGTGGAGAAGGTTTCCCGCTTTGATTGCCTCGCCGCTCGCGAGTTGCGTAGAGATGTTCTCTGTACAGGTGCTCTTAGCTTTCTACCACCTTATGAACTTTTTCTCCGGCACCCCAGCCCATTTTTTTCCCTTCCTTAAAGAAAAAGAGAGGGTTCTATAGAAGAAGAATTAATTTATAACTATATTTCACCTACACTCAGAGAATTAATGGATTATATTGTTCATAAAATATAAACACCTCGCAGGGGACTTTGGTGTAGTTAGAAGGGGCCATTTCTTTCCTTGTTGCCTTTAATAAATTATTTTCTTGGTTCTTTTAAGAGACAGCTTTTTCTCTATAAAGACAGCATTTGGAGTCTTTTATAAGGCTTCATTGAGTGTCGTAAAGTCACTTAAAAGATTCTGAATGATCTATTATGAAAGGGGGCTAACTGAAATAATGATCTGATACTTAACAGAAACACGATTATGAAAAAAGGGAATTCAAGTGGTACTTAAATCGATTTTTCTTATTTCTTAGACACTTCTCCACATATCTGCGCCTATATCTGTCCATCAATCCATCTATTCATCTAGAATCCCATATGCCTGCCTTCGTCTGTATGTAATTCATTGAATCACTGGTAACTCCTTTATTTACTCCTTATGTTTATATCCGCCTGTCTTCTGTCCATCCACTTATCCAGGGATCAAACCAACACAACTGTAGTTTCATTCCCGAAAGTATTCCAGGTGATGGTGTATCCCTGATTCTGCGCAGAATTATTTCATAACGAGTAACCAACAGCCATATCTTTTTACATCATTATTTAACGACGCTATAAGTCCACACCTGTGGAGTAACGGTTAGCGCGTCTAGCCGCGAAACTAGGTGGCCCGGGTTCGATTCCCGGTCGGGGCAAGTTACCTGGTTGAAGTTTTTTCCGAGGTTTTCCCTCAACCCAATATGAGCAAATGCTGGGTAACTTTCGGTGTTGGACCCCGGACTCATTTCACCGGCATTATCACCTTCATCTCATTCAGACGCTAAATAGCCTAAGATATTGATAAAGTGTCGTAAAATAACCTACTAAAATAAAAAAAATTAACAACGCTATATCAACTACTTGGTTGATGCCTGTTATTATTTGGTTGAGAAGCTTTTGTCATCTAGTCTGCTGTAAAAAAATCTGAAAGTTAGAATTTATAAAACAGTTATATTACCGGTCGTTCTGTATGGTTGTGAAACTTGGACTCTCACTTTGAGAGACGAACAAAGATTAAGGATGTTTGAGAATAAGGTTCTTAGGAAAATATTTGGGGCTAAGAAGGATGAAGTTACAGGACAATGGAGAAAGTTACACAACGCAGAACTGCATGCATTGTATTCTTCACCTGACATAATTAATTACTTACTTACTGGCTTTTAAGGAACCCGGAGGTTCATTGCCGCCCTCAAATAAGCCCGCCATTGGCCCCTATCCTGAGTAAGATTAATCCATGTTCTATCATCATATCCCACCTCCCTCAAATCCATTTTAATATTATCATCCCGTCTACATCTCGGCCTCCCTAAAGGTCTTTTTCCATCCGGCCTCCCAACTAACACTCTATATGCATTTCTAGATTCGCCCATACGTGCTATATGCCCTGCCCATCTCAAACGTCTGGATTTAATGTTCCTAATTATGTCAGGTGAAGAATACAATGCGTGCAGTTCTGTGTTGTGTAACTTTTTCCATTCTCCTGTAACTTCATCCCTCTTAGCCTCAAATATTTTTCTAAGAACTTTATTCTGAAACACTATTAATCTCTGTTCCTCTCTGAAAGTAAGAGTCCAAGTTTCACAACCATACAGAACAACCGGTAATATAACTGTTTTATAAAGTCTAACTTTCAAATTTTTTGACAGCAGACTAGATGACAAAAGCTTCTCAACCGAATAATAACAGGCATTTTCCATATTTAATTTCCTCCCGAGTGTCATTTATATTTGTTACTGTTGCTCCAAGATATTTGAACTTCTCCACCTCTTCAAAAGATAAATTTCCAATTTTTATATTTCCATTTCGTACAATATTCTCGTACGAGACATAATCATCACCTGACATCATTAGGAACATTAAATCCAGATGTTTGAGATGGGCAGGGCATGTAGCACGTATGGGCGAATCCAGAAATGCATATAGAATGTTAAGTGGGACCCACAGGGAAAGAGACCTTTGGGGAGTCCGAGACGTAGATGGGAGGATATAAAAATGGATTTGAGGGATTTGGGATATGATGATAGAGACTGGATTAATCTTGCTCAGGATAGGGACTGATGGCGGGATTATGTGAGGGCGGCAATGAACCTCCGGATTTATTAAAAGCCATTTGTAAGTCTACGCACTGAGATACCACGGCTACCTGTCGAAAATAGAAGCGAGATATTGAATTGTGAAGACCACATATTTCGTTGCCAACATTTTGGCAAAATTTTTTAGCGTTTATAATTCCTTTCGTTGCACGTCACTCTAAACAGTATGTCGTTGTCGAAGATCCTCTATCCTCTCTTGTCACACGTGACGTATTGTTGGGAAAGAGCGCGCGGGTTGTAAGTCGGAGTCTTCGATCTATTATGTCAAAGTTCAGTCCCGGAGCTTTTATTTAGGACGTACACAACGCCGTAATTCCTCAAAGAGCGTTTCCCGTCACTCAAATTACCTTAAAGAGAATACATTATCACTAAGAACAACCGGCGGAGCGACTCCCAGAAACTTGTGTAATCATCCAAAGGCAAGCAACAGTCACTTGGCAGCAAGACAGGCTAAATAATTTATTAATAATACTGCGCGCACAAAGCCCAGTCTTACGTTTGAACCTGTTCGCATTTCCAGTCTCTTTATGGTTTATAATATTACAGCTGGGGCGCTCTACCGGATGACTGCTCCCGCGAAATCCGGCGTTGCAACATGTCGAGTTCCGAGCAACGGTCACTCGTACCGAGATGAATTTCTCAGTTGTCTTAATAGCGTGTTATACAGGGTGAGTCAGGAAGAAAGGTACATGCTGAGAGTATTGCTGATTCTGAACAAAACATTTTATACGAACATATGCCCTGTTCTACACATAATCTGACATTCAGCTGTTTGAAAATCACTAGCGTCAGTCTCATGTCCTTCATCAACATTTACATAAGGACGCAACCAAAACCATATTAGGTTGTAGTAGGATCAATGAAACGTATCCTGGGTGTTGGATCGGTCGCGGTGGAGTTATTTTTGGCCACCAAGGTCACCCGATCTTACTCTAATGAGTTACTTTGTGTGGAGTTGGCTTAAGAGCGAAGTCTACAAGCGCAAAGTGGAAACAAAGGAGGAACTTCTCGCTCGCTTTTTAAATGTTAAAAATGTTATGTTTTATTTAACGACGCTCGCAACTGCATAGGTTATATAAGCGTCGCCGGATGTGCCGGAATTTTGTCCCGCAGGGCTTCTTTTACATGCCAGTATGTATGAGCCTGTCGAATTTAAGCACACTTAAATGCCATCGACCTGGCCCGGGATCGATTATTATTATTTATTTTTATTTTATTGGGTTATTTTACGACGCTGTATCAACATCTAGGTTATTTAGCGTCTGAATGAGATGAAGGTGATAATGCCGGTGAAATGAGTCCGGTGTCCAGCACCGAAACTTACCCAGCATTTGCTCGTATTGGGTTGAGGGAAAATCCCGGAAAAAACCTCAACCAGGTAACTTGCCCCGACCGGGAATCGAACCCGGGCTACCTGGTTTCGCGGCTAGACTCGCTAACCGTTACTCCACAGGTGTGGACGCCCGGGATCGAACCCGCAACCTTGGGCATAGAAGGCTAGCGCTATGCCAACTCGCAACCAGGTCGACCGCATTTTAAGTACTTGTGCTCAAGTAAAGGTATGTCCGAATCAGCTCAGATCAGCAACACAGCAGCTGTCTACAAGAGCTGCAAAATGCATTGAAGTTGACGGTGGACTTTTTGTACACTTTCTGTAAAGAAAAGTACACAATTAAACAGAGTATAAAATAACAATATTTTAATTTACTATCATCTGCACTTTTCCCGTTCCTCATTGTTTCCATTAATTTTCTCCGAAACCGTTAAAAACAGGATTTAATGTTCATATAAACTTTTTTGTTTGGAATCACCAACATTTCACCCCTCAAACCATGTTCAGTAATCCTACACAAACAAGACTTACACAATAAAATAGAAACATATTTCAAGGGGAACAACATCACAGAACTCAAAAACGACCCCACTGTACACTACCACAATATAGTAAAAAACACAGTAAACAAAAACAAATACACTATTCCAAGCAACATGAAACAACAACTAAAACCAATCAAACCAGAAGCACCTAAACTAAATGCACTACCGAAAATACATAAAGAAAACATATCCATCAGACCATTAGTCAATCATCGAAATGCACCAACACACAAACTAGTCACATAAGTTATACAGGTAAGTTAAAAGTCCCGCACCACCTAGATAACTTTTCAAGTATATGGTTCAGTGACATGAAACTGGTATGTGAGGATAACCATATGCTAAGAACTCAATAATGGTATTATAGAGTTTTTTCTACTTCCGGTTTAACCGGAAGTAACTCCAACTCTCTTATTTTAAATGGAACACCCAATATATTATTTTATTGTTGAATAGTAATCATTAAGAGCTTTTCAAAAAGTACCCACACTCGATACTTCTGTACAAATTCAGTGTTGCTAAGTCAAGAAAACAGAAAAGTGTATCGAATATTAAAATAATAAAATACTCCTTCCTTAACAAAAACAAAACAAAGCTAGCTCACTTTCTAAATTATGTGTTCAAATTGGTAGCCCTCAACTGCTTTACAATGTGTCACTCGATCATAGAAACCATTTAAGGAATGATTTAACCAGGCTTTAAGAATATCTTGCACCACTTCCATTTTTATTTAGAAACACTGAATTTGTACAGAAGTATGAAGTGTGGGTGCTTTTTGAAAAGCTCTTAATGAGCTTTATTCAAAAAATATATATATTGGATGTTCCATTTAAAATAAGAGAATTGGAGTTCTTCCGGTTGAACCGGAAGTATAAAAAATTCGGTAATACAATTTTTGAGTTCTTAGCATATGGTTATCCTCACATACCAAGTTTCATATCACTGAACCATATGCTTCAAAAGTTATTTAGGTAGTGCATTTATTATTTTAATATTCGATGTACTTTTCTGTTTTCTTGACTTAGCAACACTGAATTTGTAGAGAAGTATCAAGTGTGGGTAATTTTTGAAAAGCTCTTAATGAGCTTTATTCAAAAATAAAAAATATATTGTGTGTTCCATTTAAAATAATAGAGTTGGAGTTACTTCCTGTTAAACCGGAAGTAGAAAAAACTCGGTAATACCATTATTGAGTTCTTGGTATATGGTTATCCCCACATACCAAGTTTCATGTCACTGAACCACTTGCTTAAAAAGTTATTTAGGTGGTGCGGGACTTTTAACTAACCCTGTATGGAGAAAATCATAACAAACAACATCAAATTCGAAAAACAAACAACAATAAAAACAACATAGACCTAGTGAATTAATTACAAGACAAACATATCCCACACAGTACAATATTAGCAACGTTTGACATAAATAACCTATAAACAAACATATCCATAAAATATATACTACAGATATTAGAACAAATGCTCAAAAAGAACAACACACCACAAGAACACATTAAAGAAATCATCCACAACACAGACATCATCACAAAACAAAACTACTTCACATACAACAACAAATATTACACTCAAACCGAAGGCTTACCCATGGGATCACCCATTTCCAGCATACTAGCAGAAATATTCTTACACCACATACAACAGACATACATACTAAACAAAGACAACAACAAACACGCAGACAACATCATATATTGGGACAGATACGTAGATGACATACTAATACTATACAAAGGAAACAAAAAACAGATCCAAAACCTGCATCAACACATAAACAAACTACACCCAAGCTACACTACACATTAGAAATTGAAAACAACAAATCCATAAATTTTCTAGACATTACAATAACAAAAGTAGACAACAAACACATGTTCAAAGTATATAGATAACCCACAACAACAACACACATACACAACACATCCAACCACCCCCCACAACACAAACAAGCTGCATTCCGAACAATGGTACACAGACTACTCAACATACCAATGAACCAACAGGATTACAACGAAGAGCTAAACACAATCAAATACATAGCACAAGAAAACGGATACAACCCCAACATAATAGACAACATAATACGTAAGACAAAAATAATCACAAAAAACATAAGAATACAACACAAGCACAAGAACACAAAAAAACATCATACTAACATACGAAAACAAAAACACACACAAAATTGCAACCTCATTCAAGAAGTTAAATTACAACATAGCATATAGAACAAATAACACTCTACAAAAACATCTCAACACACAAACAACACAAACAAACAAATACAACCACACAGGCATATACTAACTCAAAAGTAACACCTGCAACAACTTCTACATAGGACAGACAGACAGATCATTTCAAACACGTTACAAAGAACACATCTTCTTCTTGAAGAAGAGGAATTCCCTGGGTGTCTAGAGTCTGGAAATTTGTGTGAATGTGAGTGTGCCGGGTTAATATTAATTAACCAATCATCACAAATATAAAAATACATCAGGACTGTCGCTGGGCAGTAACCTGAACACACGTTTCAGCGTCACATTGTTGACAAGTAACTCATCTGTTAGCACAACCATAAAGCATCTAATAGATGCTACAGAGTTACCAACAACGAAAAAAAAATAGGTATGAATCACTATATATATATATTTTTACATAAGTTACTCTCAGATATTGAACAGCTATAAACAAAACCACTCCAATAGTTCAGAAGAAATCCGTTCCCTCAAACACACGACGTACCAAAAGCTATTATGTCAGTCCTGGGACTACTGAAACAGTTTATTTTCATGGAAATATTAAACCGAAAGTATGTCGCATCTCACAATACTACAATTTTATATATCGCACGAAGAAAAAACAGGAGAGCTCATAATATATCCCGTGTTGTTATTTGCTTTTTGCCTATTTTGTGATGCATGGCTTCCCGTTACGCTGATGGCAAATTGACAGTTATTGGAAGTGGAGTAAACGTTATATATGACTTGACGTTTTGAGAAATTATGTTCGTTCACACGTATTACGAAGGCCATTTCGGAGTGAATCAATCTAAAGAAATCGATTGCAATGGCCATGACTCGTTCCCTCTGTAAACATAACTTCTATTCTATATACACTTTTATTTCCATAAAAAGTATTACAAAAACTTTTTTCTGTTAGTTACATGTTTCATAATTTGCTGTAGAATATATCAATATTGTTTTTCGAAGTTCCAAATTTTATTTTGTTCAGACTCATAACTTAACCGTTACGAATGTCGCGTTCATTTATTTGCAGTTTTTCAGTATCCATAGCTACAGGCAACAATGGACTATCTTCATATTTTCTATCATGTTGTATACATGTTTCTTTAAAAAATGTATCTAACGCAAAACACAATATAAAGTTTTCACTTACAATAATGTAATAAGTAACCTTGATTGAAAAACTTTTTAAACTGAAGCAATTCAAAGACAATAGGTTAATTCTATGTCGATAAAAGGGAGTCCATGAAATGAGCAACTTATGCGAGATTTGCGCCACTTTTCGCTATAGCATACAAACGACTAATTTTATATTAATTTGATGTAAGAAATTTACATTTATATCTACAGGGACATCATTTTATTTTTACTAACCTGGCTATACCTTTCGATTAATGATTGAGACCCGGAAACCCCCTTCCATGACTGGAGTTCGACGATACTGACGTAAAATAAAAACAAATCACTTTACTAGGTACAGATGGGAAGAAAAGTAGTTCATCCATTTACGTAAAATAGGAAATATCGCGATTTTGAGTGTGATAATTTTCATTAGGTTTTTGTTTAATCAAAATACAGTACTGTATTAACAATAAGTAAGTGTTTTTACTCACGAACTGAGTTATCCTTGCGAACGTAGTCATTATGCAGTGTATATTATACTGTCTACAGCACATTAGCGTACAATATAGAGAATGAAGTTAAAATGAAATATAACCATAATATGGATATTTAAACACATTTTTCAAAATGGTGGCCGTTCATTTCGATACAGGCTTCAGTTCTAATTTGTGTAATTCCAATTACCAGTTTCGCCCTTCGTACTAGTAACTCATGTTGAAATAATTCTGTACCTACTCTATAAAAGAGTACCTTACGTACTGTAAATTCAATCTTCACTTCTGCCCGACCCGCACAGATAAAATTACTCAGAATGCTATCTACTGTCCGTCCAAGTGGTTATGTCGCAGGATCGTAGAAAGGGGAGGAATCACGTGATAGTTAATTACTTAACGAGGCCCTTTTATTTAAGTTACTGTAAACAGTTGCATAATATTACGTAGACGTCCAATTAATTCCTAACAGAAATTAATGTTTTCAGAAAAGAGCTAAGAAAGCCCAGCCACTAATCTTTACAGTGGAGCGAGCAGAAGCAGGTGGGGGAAATCGGGATGCGACGTAGGCAAACGGACAACAGTATCCGTGCGAAAATATTATTCAATATTGGAAGTTTTCGTCACTGGAGAACGCGAACATATTTCTGAATCGTACTATAATCACTAACTCAGTACTGCGGCCTTGGTTCTGTATGGAGGACAGTTGGAACTTCGTTAGTAGAAGGGGTGGGAGTGAAGTACATTCAAAAACTCAGGTACAATAAAAGTTGAAGTAAAAATAAAATGATGTCCCTGTACAAGTATATGAAACCTAAACCATTTATCCAAAGAGAAGCACTTTTACGATGGCAATTTTCCACACCTGAGATACAGTATGTTTCAAAACCCTGTGAAGTACAAGTACGATAAAATTTATCATGGACGTAGGCCAGCCGTGGCGAAAATGTGCCTCGCGAGCACATTGTGGCTCGCAATGATAGCTATGCATTTCTCTTCCTTTATATCTCCCCCAACCCCCACCCTCTCACTCACTGGAGTCAAACTCCGTTCCATTTGTATTTGTTTCCGACCTGCGAGTGGCGTATCGTCGCAATGCCTCTCTACAAAAACGAAAGTTTCAAGTAGGATGGGAGGACGCATTTTTTGCTGCCAATATGATGAGAATATTAAATGTATGATTTCTTCACAAGTATTACGAGGAAAACGGTTGTATAACATGAAACGGCATTATACTACATGTTACTGATGAAACATTAAAAGGTTAAGTGTTATTATTATTATTATTATTATTATTATTATTATTACTATTATTATTATTACCACCTCTGTACGTCAATCCTTTTTCAGCAGATGTACGAATAATGCGGTTAGATCTTCAATTTAAACTCACAAATTTACAATGTAATGTTACAATGAAAGCTAGATGTAAGGACTTGACAAATGTTGAACTTTTCAAATCTTTGCCAAAAAATAATTATCCGAAGCTTCATTCTTTCGCTTGTTCTGTTGAAGCCATGTTCGCTACAACTTACGTTTGTGAAAAATTATTTTCAACAATTAAAATAGTGAAAACCAAATTTAGATCACGACCTACAGACAAATACCTTCGTGATCAACTACGACTGGCAGTAAGTGACATAATTCCTGATTTTGAAACTTTGTCGCAGAGACATTCTGAAGACAGTTAATTTTAGGTTGTGATATTGTTCATTTATTGTTCATTTCTTTCTTCGTTACACGTACTAAATATTAGTTTGTAACCTTATACTGTATAAAATTATATTTAAGTGCTTGACGTAAGGAAAATGAAAATCCGTTAATAAGTCAGACAATTGCTTCACTTCCCCTTCGGGTGTCCGCCTCCCTCCATAGGTGCTATGCACGTTGCAATTTACACAGTGGCTCGGCGCACGATCACATTTTCGCCACGGCTGTTATAGGTGTTCACACCATTTCTTCTTATTTTCTCTCAGTTTTTGGAGTGTTGGTTCCATCCTGAGCGCTTTTCTTGTATCTGTATTCTTCTTCCTGTCCATAACGGAATATCTGTAGTGCTTCTGAGGAACCTTATCTCTGCTGCGTGAATTTTTAATTTATTTCCTTTAGTTAAAGCTCTGGCTTCGTTTCCATACCTTAGCACTGACACAGCTACTGTGTTATACAGGGACATCACTTTATTTTTACCAACATTTTTAACATTAACCTGGCTATACTCGGAAACACTGTTACCCCCTTCAATTACAGGAGTTTGATGTTACTAGTGCAATATGTAAACAAATCATTTTACTAGCTATAGGAGGAGAGAAAAGTAGTGTATCCATTTATGTTGTAGGAAAATACGATATTACGATTTTCAGTTTGATCATCACTTTTACGGAATTTATCAAAATACAGTAGAGTAGTAACATTTTTTTTTTTCAAAAACTCAACTTTTTAGGCGGCTATGTTCGTTATGTAATGTCTACTTTATTTAGCATATTAATTATTGATGTTATCATACAATATAGAGAGTGCATTTAAATTGAGAGGGTCGTAAGTAAAGGGATGTAAGTGCACTTAAGTTACTTTTGAGAAAATGGGGTTTAAATATTTAAGCTTTCGTAAAACCGGTGAAATTTTTATTTAATTTTTAATGTGTGATGCGATTAAAATATCCCTTTGCCACTAAAATTTTAGATACTTTAGCTTACACTGGATGCACTTAACTCATGTTATTACAAATGTCACTAGCATTCCTTTGCTTCTAGCCACCTCAATTCAAAAAAATCTAATCTGAATTTTTAAACAAGTTGCTGAAAATGGTTGCCGTTCATTACAATGCAGGCTTCAATTCAGTACGCATATTATTAAAAACATTTTGAAGCATATTCTCTGAAATTTAATTTATCGTTTCTTGAATATAATTTTTAGTACGATATTATTAATATAGGTTCTTTCTTCTATAGAAAACGCAATCATATTTCTGAAACACACTATACACTGCAGTGTTTACTTCACTGCTTGAAGACTTCGAATGCAACAGCGGCCGTAAGTTTGTGTGTCTGACGGGAGCAAGGACATTAGTGAAGGGGTGAGAGTGAAGTACATTCAGAAATGCAGGTACAATAAAAATGCAAGTAAAAATAAAATGATGTCCCTGTACAATCACTTGCTTATATTCGTGTAATTACAGTATAAAACCGCGAGACAGACATGCCCTTCCACACTAACTTATATTTTGACAAATACACACTTGACTTACCTTCAAACTTGCACCAAGATCCTTGTGTCATGTATATGATTAGGCGGTAGTTTGCTCGTATGTGTGGGATATGATGAATAAAATCCTTCCACATTTCCGACAAGTCCTCTGCATACACGGACAGTATGCTAAATAAAAGCAAAGTTCTCGGAATGATGGGCGCAGAACAAAAGTGTTTCCAGGAAACCATGGAAATCGATCTTCATGCAGTATCACAGTACTTTCTCTGTACTTGGCTTAATGAGAAAGAACAAAAAAGGAATGTACGAAGTGTTAAATTCTGGACTGGAAATCCAATTTCTAGTATTCCGTAAAGAGAGCGTTTATGGAGACAGAGCCCCATCACGTGTTTTAATTAAAGTCCCGGCCTCATGAAGTGGGACATACGCTGTAGGAGTCAACAGACACAAGTTGAAAGTGCTCCACTGTAGGCTACTTACTTTGCAGCTCCGCTCTCACAGGAAGGCTTGTACCGCTGTAAAGGGATTCTTTTAAAAATTTCACTGACATATACGTTGACAACATCCGGCAGCTTCATAAAAATATATTAATTAAAATAAGTCTTTATTTAACGCTCCTCTTAAACTGCAGACGTTTGTGAATAATGCTTTGATTCGGTTGGCTGAATTGTTGTTTCAGTTTGTTTGCTTGCTTAGTCTGTTGGCTGCTATGAACATGTGGCAGGTTATTTGGCTGGTTGATTGTTTGGTTAATCGGTTAGTTTGTCGATTTAATGGTTGGCTGATCGTTTATTTGGAATTTGATTAGTCCGTTGATTGCTTGGCTTGATTGATTTGATTGCACAATAGATTTATTGGTTACTTTGTTGGTTGATTTGTTTATCAGTTGAATAAAAGGTTAAATTGTTGGTTATTTTGCTGCTTTGGTTACTTGGTAGTTTTAGTTGTTGGGATGGACTATTAGCTTGTTTTCTGGTTTGTTCCTTAATTCCTTTCATTGGCTTTATTGACAGGTTTGTGTGCTTTTATTTGGTTAATTATTTGATTTTTAGTTTTTTTGGTATTATGTGTTTTAGTAGGTTGTTCGCTTAGTTATCTAGTTCGATTGTAAAATCTTTTGCTGGAAAATGTATAGCTTTGTCTTTGTTTAGCTAGTTACATGGGTTAGTTTGTTCAAGGGCTAATTTTGTTGGAGTAAGTGATTTGTTTGATGTAATTGTATGATTGTTGAGATTGAGTTTGTTTGGGCTTGGTAGTTTCGTTAGCTAGAAGGTTTACTTTTTCATTAGATGACAAGTTTGTTGCTTTGATTAGTTGGTTGGATACTTAGTATATTTTAGTGACTTCGGTAGGTTTATTTGCTTGTTCGATGGATAGTTTTGTTAGTTGACTGATTGTCTGACTTGGTTGGATGGTTGCTTTATGATATACGTGTTGATTTGTTGATTGGTTTGTTTGTTAATTGGTTTCATCCGCTTGACTATTTACTTGCCTGTCTGGTTGAATGATACGTTTGTAGAAATGATGTTTTTTTTTTTTTTTTTAGGAATTTTGTTACTTGGTTAAATTGCTTAGATGGTCGATCGAGTGGTTGATTGATTTGGTGAAATAATTGGTTAGATTTGATTGCGTTCTTAGACTGATTGGTTTGACTGGTGGCAGGATTTTTGTTTTTGTTTTTTGTTTTTTTTTTCAGTTTGCTTGGTTAGTTGGTTCTTTATTTTATTTTATTTTATTTTTGTTGATTTCTGTAAGTTTTATTGGTTGGTTGTATTCGTGGTTGTTATAAACGGAACTAATTGGTTAATAATTGTTCCTCAGTATTGCAAGATAAAGTATCTATCTATTATTATCATAAGCTGTGAATTGATTGGTGATGTGCCAGGATACGAGAATCATAACTGCTTTGATGTAGTGTTAAACAAGATTATACTGCACGGGTACTTGTCTTTCAATGGACACTTAATACAATGACTACTGAATTAAAAAAATCAGTGTGACGCCCTCCTACGGAGCGGTCCGCGAGGTTTTAGGCGTAGAATTACGTCTACAGAGTTCATGCGATGAAAATGGAGCAGTTGTGGACCAAGAAATTTCCAGAAAATAAAGATTTTGAACAAGTTATTTATTATCATTTTTTTTTCAGAGTTAATATGTGGTATACAAATGTACCTATTGAAGTCCATTTCTCGGGAAATCGTGGAAGGCAGTCGCGTTTGCACAGTTTTGGTACCTCAAAAATATGCTCAGCACCACTTCCGCTAGGAACATATCGCACGATCGAAACTTTTACAGTCGTGTACCCACATCCTTCCTCTTCGCAGTTTTCACTTCGGCTCATAGAAAATTACGTTTCTGCGTCACATCCAAATCCTAAAGGCCACCCCTGAGGTAAGACAGGACAGACGTTAAGATTGTTTTATTCCCACCGTAACATCTAGACCATATAGGTTGCGTAAGATCTTGAGTACATCAGTAGGCCGTAGAATATTGCTGTGATTCTGTTTCTATTGTTTTATGTTATTGTAATTATGAGTTGTGTTCATGTTAAATTGATTTCAATTGTATTAAATGATTGCAATAAAGGGTGATTAAGGTGTTGATGAATCATAGTATGTAAATTTTCATTCCCGTATTTCCATTTGTGACTAAGGAAAATCATGAACAACCCCAGTCAGACTCGACACCACGGTATTTGAACTCGCGATCTCTCGGATGCGAGCCAGTGCGTTACCACTGAGCTATCTCATTCGGTTGTAGACGTTATTCTACGTCAGAAAGTTAACCAGATTCAACTGTAACTCTTTTAATGAAGGTATATTGTACAGGGTGTCCTGGCTAAAGGTATACATAAATAACAGCGTATAATACGAGAATTGTGCATTATAATATTGTAGCGTAAAGCACAATCGATTGAAAATTTCTCCGAGATTTGTTATGTCTCATTTCAAAGGTCATTTTTGCGTCATCTGCCGCGCAAGCGCAGAAACGGAATGAGGACAGGTTATGCATTAGTCGAGATATGGACGCCACACCGTAAAGTGCAGTGCCTGCTTGATTTTCGTCCATATATTGAATGTTAGCACCGAAATAAACTTTTTTGTGGCACACTTCTGCTTTAAGATGATGAAGGAATTGAAGCCTGTAACCACGCAAAGGGAGACGCTTGTGAAGAATGTCGTGAACTGTTCAACAATAAACTTGCAATTCCCTACTGGCCTGTCTAATTGATTTACGTGGCCTTCTAGCGAATGACTGTGCAACTTGATCCACATTCTCTGTGGTCACATGCTTTTAGGATGTTTTCCTGTTTTTGAAATCAAGCTTCCAGCCTCTCGTAGAGTTCTATCCCACTCGTAAATGGGTCTGCATGTGGGAGGATTCACTTCCATTGCCTTTGTGCATGAGTAACTGATTAAATTCTGCAAATCAGAGCGCACACTGCACTTTACGCTGTGGCGTCCACATCTCGACTGGCAAGAAAACGACTTATGTATACATTTAGCCCGGACATACTGTGTTATTGGTGACGTAGCCTACATCGGTATATATGTATTTATTCACACTGCAATGGGTAAATACCCGATGGCAGTGGTAACTAACTACACTCAATAACGACAATTAATAATATATTGACAATTAATAGTAAATACAGTTAATAATAATATTAGTAATAACAATACAATAATAGTATAGTGTAATAATATTATCAAAGAGCGTCCTAAATTAAGGAGCATCCTAAATTAATTTTATACTATATTATTAGTGACGAACATCATTGAAAATTACTTCCGATATTGTTTCGTGTAATTTAAAATATTAAAAGTATTGTCGTGCATACCATTTGGGGATATTATACCATAACATGGAAATTTGAATCCATAGAGTTCACCGCTGTGGTGTAACGGTTAGCACGCCTGACCGCGAAACTAGTGGGCCGGAGTCAAATCCTGGTTGGGACAATTTATCTAGTTGAGAATTTTTCCGGGGTTTTCCCTCAACCCTTTAAGTGCAAATGCTGGGTAACTTTCGGCGCTGAACCCGGGACTCATCTCGCTCGTATTATTACCTTTATCTCACTCAGGAGCTAGGTAACTATAGCAGTTGATAAAGCGTCGTAAAATAACCAACCATAAAAACTCTTGATTTTCGTATATCAGGTTTCTTATCTAGGACCCCTCTATGCTCTATATCAGCCGTGGCGAGAATGTGACTCGAGAGATTGTGGCTCGCAGTGATAGCGGTGCATTTCTCTTGCTTCTAACCTCCGCCAACCCCCACCCTCTCACTCATTGGAGTCAAACTCCGTTCCATTTCTATTTGTCTCTGACCTGCGAGTGGCATCGAAACCATGTACGAAAGTTCCAAGTAGGATGGAAGGGCGCATTTTTTTGCTGTCAATATGATGAGAATATTAAATGTATGATTTGTTCACAAGTATTACGAGAAAAACGGTTGTATAACATAAAACGGCATTATACTACATGTTACTGATGAAACATTAAAAGGTTAAGTGTTATCATCATCATCATCATCATCATCATCATCATCATCATCATCTCTGTACGTCGGCCCTTTTTCAGCAGATGTACGAATAATGCGGTTAGCTCTTCAATTTGAACTCACTGATTTACTATGTGATGTCAAATGAAAGCTAGATGTAAGGACTTGACAAATGTTGAACTTTCAAATCTTTGCCAAAAAATAAATATCCGAAGCTTCGTTCTTTCGCTTGCTCTGTTGAAGCCATGTTCGCTACAACTTACGTTTGTGAAAAATTATTTTCAACAATGAAAATAGTAAAAACCAAATTTAGATCACGACTGACAGACAAATACCTTCGTGATCAACTACGACTGGCATAATTCCTGATTTTGAAACTTTGTCGCAGAGACATTCTGAAGACAGTTAATTTTAGATTGTGATAATGTGTCCTATGTTTTATTGTAAATTTCTTTCTTCTTTACACTTACTAAACATTAGTTTGTAGCCTTGCAGTGTATAATAGTAGTATACGTTATAAGAGCGGTATGTTGACGTTTTCATGGTCGAGGAAAAGATTGAAAAGGCGAAAAATTGTTGAGCTTTTTTAATTTCCGAGAACATGAAAACAAATATACCGCTCGTGTATCGTACATTATTTTGTGCGAAGATCGTTTATTACATACCTGAAAGAAGAATTTGTAATTAGTTGCAATGAAATCTCCATGTTGGTTTCTGTTTAATGACGGCAACTTCGGAAAACCAAAATATCTTTCTTCAACATTACTGCTATAAAATGTTTTCTGTGTTTACTATACTCCAGCAGGCCGTGATATAGGCCTACGTCTGTTTTTTTTCCCCCAGTCTATAAATGCGAACTTAAAACAAACGGTAAGGTTATGTAATGATTTATTTTTCATTTTAATATTTTAACAATATTATTTATATAACATATTGCAGTAATAACATCCGCATCTGGAATCTTGTTGATTTTTTCACGGCTTCCTTAATGTTACTTGTATCAGGAATGCAATAAGTTTCGTGGAGTAGTAGACTTTACTTAATTTTTGCAAATATTTAAAAACAATAATTAACATTGCAATTTAGGTGAAATTGCAGTGGTAAATTTCCAATGTATAATTATTACTATGTTAAACGTCTCTAAAAATAATATGTTAAAAGCCTAAAGCAATAAAATGAATGTCGCGCTTAAGCGGTAAGAAGAGGGAAATTGTTATGTGTGTTACGATGGGAATACTGAATGTGTATTTCACACTTACCGCGTATTGGTTCTGTGCGGAAAACAAGCAAATACGCACGATTTCGCACAAAATTATATTTAAGTGCTTGACGTAAGGAAAATAAAAATCCGTTAATAAGTCAGACAGTTGCTTCACTTCCCCTCCATAGGTGCTATGCACGTTGCAGGTTGCACAGTGGCTCGGCGCACGATTACATTTTCGCCACCGCTGCTCTATATTGTGGCGTTGTTTATTAAAGCCTGTATAAACCTGAATATTAATTGAAATTATTTATGGGAAAAAATCCCAGATAATGAACATAAAATATAAGCACAAATGTAGAAGTGAAATGTATTCCAATAACAGAAATAACACGGGAATAAACATAAGTCACAATAGGAATTGCTAAATTTTACGTGAGATCTTTCTATTTACACCTGCTCTTCAATGGAGAAGAGAGTTTGTGAAACTCGTTGAATTTTTTAAGGATATGCAGCGCAACGTTCAGAAGACTGCGAATCTAACATAACAGACACAATGCGAGTAAACATCTGAGCATCGCGCCACGCCACGGCCCCCTTGAATAGCTCTCGCGGGTGAAAGTTTTATACATTAGTAATTAAAGTGTGCAGGGCCAGTAAATAAAAAGCTCTCCATGTCTGTGTAATTGCGGCACGAGATCCATTTTTAATCCACGGCCTCTATGATATTTACATTAATCATCTGGGCCGCGACCGATGGACCAGAGCTAGCTTACACGCGGGATTGAAACACAAAAAAATACCAGGTCGACGCGGCGAGGCTCAAGAGCTCAACCGGGGCTGTGCTCCATGTCATAGCGCCGGGATCGACTCCCGCCGGACTCTTTAAGCATTGTGTTGGACAGGTTTCTTCTAAGGGATGAGAATTTAACAAATTGTAATAGGCAAATAGGCCTAATGCGAGAAAAGTAATTGACGTCTTAATCACTAGGAATTTTGCGGCAAAGTCTGAGAACTGATTATACAGGGCATATCAAAAGTCCGGTAACACTTTAAATATTTTATTACACAAAAACTACAAATGATAACACTTTCAAACACACGTCAGTTAAAGTCAAACTCTAAAAAGTTCGTTTTACACCTTACAGAGATTCAATGTATGGACCACGAGTGACTCGGCAGATTCCAAACTCTTCCCATAGGCCTACCTTTTTCAACATATCCTCTGTGACCGTGGCGGCAGCTTCCCTAATTCTGGTTTTTAGTTCCTCTAAATCACGTGGCAAAGGCGGTAAAAACACGCGGTCCTTTAGTTATCCCCATAGAAAAAAGTCACATGCAGTCATATCGGGTGACCTTGGTGGGCATGTCATGAAACATCTGTCCCTTACTCCAGCACGTCTTATCCATCATTCACCTTGTAGCTGGCAAGAAAACTCGTAGCAGACGACGATGACTTATTCAGCCGCTTAATTTTCAGCGACGAAGCGACATTCCATACGAGTGGGAAAATTAACAAGCACAACTGTCGTGTTTGGGGTACACAGAAACCTCACAGAATCATTGAACATGAGAGTGATTCACCAAAGATGAATGTTTTCTGCGCGTTGTCACAACGAAAACTGTACGGACCTTTCTTCTTCATTGAGGCTACTGTGACTGGACATTCATATCTGGACATGTCGGAGCAATGGTTGGTGCCTCAACTTAGACAGGATCTCGATGACGATTTCATCTTTCAGCAAGATGGGGCTCCGCCACATTTCCACAATGCAGTTCGTCTTACCTCAATACGGAGATGTCTGATCGTTGGATAGGACGTCTTGGAAGGGACAGATGTTTCATGACATGGCCTCCAAGGTCACCCGATATGACTGCATGTGACTTTTTTCTATGGGGGTAGCTAAAGGACCGTGTGTTTTTACTGCCTTTGCCACGTGATTTAGAGGAACTAACAACCAGAATTCGAGAAGCTGCCGCCACGGTCACAGAGGATATGTTGAAAAGGGTATGGGAAGAGTTTGATTATCGTTTGGACATCTGCCGAGTCACTCGTGGTTCACACATTGAATCTTTGTAAGGTATAAAACGAACTTTGAGAGTTTGACTTTAAACTGACGTGTGTTTGAAAGTGCTATCATTAGTAGTTTTTGTGCAATAAAATATTGAAAGTGTTACTGGACTTTTGATATTCCCTGTATATATTGCACTTGCTGATAATTATCACCATGACAACTGAAACAATTGCCATAGCGTGGTACGAGGTATGAAATATCTTCACTAAAAGAAATTTTCGCCAATCTTTTTACCATACTCAGAACCTGCCATCGGGCGTAGATTTAATTTGGGAGGAGTCTCGAGATTTTTCACAACTGTAGGTTGAATGTGAGGTAATTCCATTACACATCTTTGGAATTCTCTCACTAACGCCATTTATATCGACGTCAAATAACTGCTCAATTGGTACAACTTAGATCAGGCCTGCAGAAATCGCAAGGAGGGGAGCTATGACGTCAGCCTCACTCCACTTCTATTGGGTATGATCGACTTCCGCCCCGAGAATGAATGTTGATGCAGCCGAGCGTAACTAGAACGCCGTGACCGCCCAGGTAAAAAAGTTGGGTGGGGTAAAAGAGGGGAGGAAAGCAGTCGCTCTCAGGAGCTACAGTTCTGCAGGCCTGACTTAGATAAATAACCGATAAATATTACTGCGGTTATTCTCTGGCAGTGTCAGAACATATCTGTATTCCATTCACATGTTATTAGACTGCAAAGCCGGAGGTTTGATATATATATTATAACATCAGTAATTTAATTGATAGGCTAAAATACACAATACAATTTTTAATTAATTTAAAACACTAAAGTTATGCTACACTGCTAAATAAGGTTTATTATTCAAGTGGTTCAGTGCAAGAAAGATATAACGCTGATCTGGACAGTATTGACTTGTTTGGATGTTCATGGTGACTATATACGCCTATTATTATTATTATTATTATTATTATTATTATTGTGCTTTAGTAAGGTCTAAATTAGAATATGCATCTGTTGCGTGGAACTCTATTACGTCTACTGATTCAGCTAAACTAGAAAATATCCAAAGAAAATTCATTTCTCTTTGTGCGTTCAGATTTGTACCCAACTCCTCTTCTTTAAATTATGAACTGTCTAGTAAATATTTTAACTGTACCAGTCTGTATTCGAGACGTCAGGATATTGATTACACTTTCTTTAATAATGCTATTAATGGTGTCATTGATTGTGATTCTTTTATACATAACACCTACCTTAGAATTCCCGTGAAAGGTTTTCGTGGTCAAAGAATTTTCTTCACTACATTATTTAAATCCCTTTCTCCAATAGCCAGATGTATTAAAAGTGCCAATGTGCAAGATCTGCTTTGATTTTAATTAGGCCTATGCATGATATTCCTTACTTGTTATTTAATATCTTTTATTATTTGTTAGATATTGCCATTTATTTTGTTGCATTTGGTCAATGATTAATGTTGACTATTATATTCATTGTATTTCATCTCACTGCCATTTCTATCATTTATTCTCATAATCATTAGTTCTGTTTTGTTTTTTATTTTGTGCTAAACTGTAATTGGCTTTGTGCTGTTGTTTTGCACATTAATATTCGAAATAAATAAATAAATAAATAAATAAATAATAATAATAATAATAATAATAATAATAATAATAATTATTATTATTATTATTATTATTAATATTACGACATTCTTTTGAGAATATTAACTCCATATGTAGATGAAATTATTGGGGATCATCAGTGTGGTTTAAGGGTAATAGATCGACTATTGATAAGATATTTTCTATTCGACAGATAATGGAGAAAAAATGGGAGTATAAGGGTACAGTGCATCAGTTATTCATAGATTTCAAAAAGGCATATGACTCGGTTAAGAGAGGTTTTATATGATATTCTTATTGAATTTGGTATTCCCAAGAAACTAGTTCTATTAATTAAAATGTGTCTCACCGTCAG
Source organism: Periplaneta americana (assembly GCF_040183065.1). Classification (NCBI taxonomy): domain Eukaryota; kingdom Metazoa; phylum Arthropoda; class Insecta; order Blattodea; family Blattidae; genus Periplaneta; species Periplaneta americana. The sequence continues at coordinate 211,219,177 of NC_091118.1, read as the reverse complement.
TGAAACGTACAGCGGAGTTCGTATAGGTCAGTTTCTGTCAGATGCGTTTCCAATTCACTGTGGGCTAAAGCAAGGAGATGCACTATCACCTTTACTTTTTAACTTTGCTCTAGAATATGCCATTAGGAAAGTCCAGGATAACAGACAGGGTTTGGAATTGAACGGGTTACATCAGCTGCTTGTCTATGCGGATGACGTGAATATATTAATAGAAAATCCATAAACGATTAGGGAAAACACGGGAATTTTACTTGAAGCAAGTAAAGAGATAGGTTTGGAAGTAAATCCCGAAAAGACAAAGTATATGATTATGTCTCGTGACGAGAATATTATACGAAATGGAAGTTTCAACAAAACGTATATGGCCTATAGTTTAAAAATATAGGCTGTTATAATGGTTTGGCTGTTGAATGATTTGACGTGTTTTAAAAGATATATCAAAATAATTTTGAGAAACTTCTATCCCTACAATTTTGACGAAATACGTGTGGGTTTACTTTGGTGCTAATTTATTGTAATTTTATCTATCTTAATTATTGTTTTTCCTTTCTTTCTTTCTTTCTTTCTTTCTTTCTTTCTTTCTTTGACAAATCCCTGGTTTTTAAACACTTTGATGGTTAAACAAGGAAATAAATACAAAAATAAATATGCGTCACGTCATATGATTAGTTGGTTGATTGGTCTGGTGTTGTATTCATAAGTAGAACTTAGTAAAATGAGTCGAAATTTTCCCTAAGATAAATAAGCATTGTATTATGATGATACAACCGTTAAAATATTTAATTTTCTAAGGAAAGGTTTAAAGTGAGCTATCGTTTCAATATTGGAGAATCATAGGAACATAAACAGATTATATTATACATTAATATATTTAATACTTACATTTTCTAGCACGGTCCACTGTGTTGTTAAGGAAACAATGAAAATATTTAACATCTGAACATCAGGTGCGACAAGATATTAAACAAATGCGCATCATGTACGACAGGATTGCTGTTGATAGCTGGCTTTGATTGATTAAAACTTGTATATTCTTACACCACATTAATGGGACTCCATGAGCGAAATGGTCCATAAAAATGATCTATTTTATTGACAAACGAAAGTTTATGACTACGTGTAACTGACATTGTGGCGAATAACACTATGTTTGTATGTTTTAGATCATGGGTGTCCAAACGGCTATAGAACCATTAGTTATTCCACGTCAAGCATCCTCTTCTATGGTCAATAACTTTCCATATACCTGGGTAAAATAGGAAAAACGACCTTAAAGAATATGCGCTGCAGGTTGCTTACGCCAGGGGTTACCTCGTACGAGATTGGACATCTATGTTGTAGATCAGGCATGTCAATTGATGCCCACAGGAGCAAGCGCGCGCTTTAGAGCCCAGGAGAGCCTGAGCGCTTTACAGCGGAAAGGAAAGAGACAGACGAAAAAGGTGGTATATGCCGCTTGGTCGAGCTATATTCAGGGATGGCCAGCACTGATTCAATAGATAAAGGGAAGAGAACTTATTAAAACTGTATCCATGTTAATTCTTAGATTTGCCTGACAAGTATAAGTGCATTATAAGAATGTAAGTTTTAATTTTAATGCTCATTTTTTACAAGTTTGATTTTTTTATTCAGAAGAAATATTTTTTTAACTTTTCGTATAGAAAAGTGAAATTTTCAGGTATAGGCCTATCTATTTAGTAGCCTTACAGAATGTTTTCGTAAATCTAATATACCGTATATACGTATTACTGAAGATAGTGTATTGAGAATTTTGAAAATATTCACATGGAAATTGTTTGTAAGGAAATGAATTAACAAAGCAACTACTATTACATCATAAGCAAAAGATACGTGTCCATGTGTTGTAAAAATGTCAGCTCTATAGCTTCAGCAGATTTCGAGAAAATAATTTAATATTCTGATGATATTAGGAAGTTGCTCACAAATATCACCTTAAAAGCATAATGCGATAAGAGTTTTGTTATGTAATATTAGTTACACTTAAAACATATACAGTACCTAGGTAACTTTGCTTTATACTGTAATATTGTTTTGATTAGTTTATTAATTACTTTTGTAAGGCTAAAAATACCATCAATATAAATTCCAACTTATCATATCATAGTCAGTCTCTTTCTTTGGAATATCACTTTCTTTATGAATGATGTGTTTCATCCACTTAATACAGTATAATATTATACTACTATGGATTTTAAGTGAATATTCCTTCTTAACTCTCTATTATGTTATTAAGATTTAAAACACAAGTGCAATATTAAGAAATCAGTGTTAATAGTTTTGTTTTACAGACAATGTAGATAATATAAAACAGAAAGAAGCCATATAAAAATAACGACATAAAATTTCACGTTCCGTTTGAAGTTTGTGCACCACTGTTTTCTTAATCCAACAGGTTGTTTATTCATATATACAAACCTTCCTCTTTCCATACTTAGCGCTTGCTGCCCGCGCACGACGTCAAGGTCAGAAAAATGCGCTTGCTTTGACATCACTGTTGTAGATATTCCGATATCTTAAAAATGGCATATTTTATTGGCGTATTTTCGAGTTTTCTCTGGAATTAAATATAGCACATAGTTGAAATTTTCGTCTCATATTCATCATAACATGTGAATTATACAATGTGTTCTTCTGGGTGTAGAATATGGGAACTGAACATTACCATAAGAAGCTTAGGTATAAAAACAGTGAAGAAATAACTTAATCAGAGGACCTTGTTTAGAGATTAACAGGCTTTGACAATTTGTAAAACAAGAGAACATCATTTATGGTTGCTAAGTCAGAGTCTGATGGTTATTTTGTGACAACTATGAACGTAGATATAATTTTTTATTTATAAACAAAAGACGATCGCAACGTAGGTCAATGGGAATTTTTTATTTGGTAGAGTGAAAAAGAAAATTTCTTTTCGTGATGTTTTCAGCGAATAAAGTAAAAATCACACTCAGAAATTAACTCAATCTAAAGATAAAACAATAGCTATCCCATTTTCCTTAAATAATAAAGGTAATAAACCAATTTCATCTATACTACAAATTAAAATGCATAACTTTGATTGTTCACATAATATAAATTGCATTGTTCAGTTATTAATGAAGTTAAAGAGGTTAAATACTTAGATATAATTATTGATTCATTTAAAATGGAATAATCATATTCATTATATTTGTAATGAATTACGTAAAACTTATTACTTTGTTGTTCTAAGAAATATTTTGTCAATTAACTGTTTACGTATAATTTATTTAGCATTATTTCAATCTATATTTATGTATGGTATTATAGGTTGGGGTGGAACTTATAATTCCAACCTTTATCCGTTAGTTTTGCTACAGAAAAAGTATTAAAAATTTGTTTAAAAAGCAGAAAGATTACTCAACTTAATTGTTGTTTAAACGTTTCACAGTTTTCAACATTAAACAAATGTATTGTTTTATTTTATTAAAATATTTTCACAGAAATCTTAATAACTTTGAAAGGTATATACATAATTATAGAACTAAAAATACGAATTCTCTGCGTTTCTGTGAACCAAACTGTAAAACCAATGCAGCTTTTATCATAGCATGAGTCAAGGTCCCAGATTATTACACAAATTTTATTCTCTTATTACTTTAACCATGAATCCTCTCCAAATTAATAAAAAAATATAAAAAAATTTGTTTTGGATATATAGTTTGGCTTTAAACATATTAAACACAATTTAATGTGTATTCACTCTCAATTTTAATTTTATTTTTGTCTGTATTGGAATCCCCTCCTGAGCACGAGTCTTACTCATTCAGCAGTGGGCTAGTTTATCTTTCATTGTATTTATTAACTTGTATTCATTTCAAACTTACTAGAATAAAATAAATAAATAAATAAATAAATAAATAAATAAATAAATAAATAAATAAATAAATAAATAAATAAATAAATAAATAAATAAATAAATAAATCTTATTCACCAAACTGTATAAAACATAATCGACACATCTTGCAACTCCTACAGCCGTATGTTTTACATATTTTTTTTTATTTCGCTAGCATATTGTTGCTGTTATTTTCTAATGCCAGGCGTTTGACAACAAAGTCACTTGACCTCTTGCACTCCAATATTTTTCAAAGATATTATCATGGCCAGCCACTGAAGCACAGATTTTGAGGTGTTCCGAATCCATTTCTTGGTTTGAGTTGCACAATGGGCAGTTAGGGGACTGATATATTCCAATTCTATGCGCCAAACAATCATGGCCTGTTGCCAATCTAAATGCAGCTACAGACGATTTTCGTGGTAAATCGGGAATTAACTGTAGATTTTGATGCAGAGAGTTCCATTTTTTCCCTTGAGATTGTGTTATCAAATTTTGTTTGTAAAAGTCCAAATATGTAGATTTAATAAATCTTTTCACAGAGTAATACGTAGATTTAGTAACAGGTCTGTAAGTAGCAGTGCTGCCCTTCTTTGCTAAAGCATCCGCATTCTCGTTTCCCAGGATTCCACAATGGGATGGTATCCATTGGAATACAATTCTTTTATTGAGTGATATTAATTGAGAGAGCATTTTAATTATTTCTACTGTTTGAGATGAAGGTGTGTGTTTAGAGACTATTGATAGAATAGCTGCTTTGGAGTCTGACAATATAACTGCATTCTTAAATTTATTGATGTGGCATAGAAGATTCCTGAGACTTTCACTTATTGCAATGATTTCTCCATCAAAACTTGTTGTTCCATATCCAAGAGATTTATAAAGTGAGAAGAGACAGCACGTAACACCTGCACCGGCACCTTGTTCTCTGGAGATCAAATCAAGGATCCGTCGGTGTATAAATGAAGCCAGTTTTGTGGAGGGTACCTAATATTAATTGTCTCTAAAGACAATTGTTTCAGTATTTCAGTGTTTACTTTTGATTTCAGTATTTCGTCTGTTAAATTTAGATTATATTCTACAGGGACATCATTTTATTTTTACTTCAATTTTTATTGTACCTCAGTTTTGGAATGTTCGCGTTTTCCAGTGACGAAAGAGCTTTCAATATTGAATCATATTTTCGTACAGGTACTGTCATCCGTTCGCCTACGTTGCATCCCGGTTTCCCCCACCTGCTTCTGTTCGCCCCTCTGTTAAGTCTAGTAGCTGGGCTATCTTAGCTCTTTTCTGAAAACATTAATTTCTGTTAGGAATTAATTGGACGTCTACGTGATATTATACAAGTGTTTAAAATAACTTAAATAAAAGGGCCTCGTTAAGTAATTAACTGTCACGTGATCCCCTCCTTTCTACGACCCTGCGACAAAACCACTTGAACGGAGAGCAGATAGCATTTCTGAGTGATTTTATCTGTTCGGATCGGTCAGAAGTGAAGATTGAATTTACAGAACGTAAGGTACTCTTTTATAGAATAGGTACAGAATTATTTCAACATGAGTTACTCGTACGAAGGACGAAACTGGTAATTGGGATTAGGTACAATAGTCTATAGTGCAATAATATGCACAAAAGAACTGAAGCCTGTATCGAAATGAAATGAACGTCCGAATGGATAGCTCATTTCGTGAGTAAAAACACTAAATGTTAATACAGTACTGTAATTTGATTAAACAAAAACCTAATGAAAATTATCAAACTCAAAATTGCGATATTTCCTAGTTTACATAAATGGATGAACTACTTTTCTTCCCTCCTATACCTAGTAAAGTGATTTGTATTTTACGCCGGTGTCATCGAACTCCAGTCGTGGAAGGGGTAGCAAAAGGTGTTTCCTGTTTCAATCGTTAATAGAAAGGTATAGCCAGTTTATTAAAAATGTTAGTAAAAATAAAATGATGTCCCTGTATATTTAATAGAGTTGAAGGGTTTGGTTTAATTTGTAAGTTTTCTTTTAAATTCGAGATATTGATTTTCTGTTTTAATTCTTGAACCAAGCATATTGTTGTATAGGCTATCGAGTATAGATATATTAAGTGTGCTATCATTATCGATCAATCGAATAATTGTTATCGTTCATCTTCAGTTCTAACGTTTCTAATTTAAGAGCATACGATTGTTGTAGGCAAAATAATGACTTCATAAAATGAATAATACCCCAGACGCATACACTCGCTTTGGATTTGCAGTGCGCAGGAAATCTTACACTATAATTACTGAAAAAGTATGACAAGAGTGAACAATCAAAATTAATTTATAACCATGTTATGTTGCGCCTGGGGGCAAAGCCATTAGCTGCCGGCTTGTTTCTAATAACAATAACATGCTGTTTTCACTTTCATAATTATACAGGTACTTCCGTTTTTATTAAACAAATTACATTTTATTCCCCTGCGAAATTGTCTAAAAGGCTATGCCATAATTGAAAACGAATTAATGTGAACTCGCTAAATGTTTGTTATGTATATCAGGTGTCAGCAAACCCCATGGAAATTATTTATGGGTAAGGTTACAGAAACATTGATAGAGTCGTCTCACTTCTCAAAGATAAGGCTGAATAACTTTACTATAGTATAAGTGCAAATATTACACAATACAGTGCACGGCGGTGTAACATAGAAATAATAATGTAACATATTACACACCTTAAGATTAAACTATTTTATTATTACTCTTATTATCGTCATCTTCATGTTTAAGAAGAAATTTATCCTTAAAGTCCCACAATGAATAACGGAAATGCAATTTTTCATGCACTTCTTCCTTACGAATGAAATACACATAGTGCATTAGATAGTGTACTTTAATTTAAAAATTCATTTAATATAGATATATATATATATATATATATATGTGTGTGTGTGTGTGTGTGTGTGTGTGTGTGTGTGTGTGTTTTGTACATTGGGCTTGCAAATAAATGCCGACACGAAATTATATCGTTTTCGGAGGACTTTAGCAAACATAACGAAGTGGAAAGCTATTTTCTTGAGATTACTTACTTACTGGCTTTTAAGGAACCCATAGGTTCATTGCCGTCCTCACATAAGCCCGCCATTGGTCCCTATCCTGAGCAAGATTAATCCAGTCTCTACCATCATATCTCACCTCCCTCAAATCCATTTTAATATTATCTTCCCATCTACGTCTCGGCCTCCCTAAAGGTCTTTTTCCCTCCGGCCTCCCAACTAGCACTCTATATGCATTTCTGGATTCGTCCTTACGTGCTACATGCATATAGAGTGTTAGTAGGGAGGCCGGAGGGAAAAAGACCTTTAGGGAGGCCTAGACGTAGATGAGAAGATAATATTAAAATGGATTTGAGGGAGGTGAGATATGATGGTAGAGACTGGATTAATCTTGCTCAGGATAGGGACCAATGGCGGGCTTATGTGAGGGCGACAATGAATCTTCGGGTTCCTTAAAAGCCAGTAAGTTAGTAAGTAAGTATGTAAGTAATTAAGTAAGTAAGTATCATCATCTTTAAGAATAAATTTATCCTTAAAGTCCCACAATGAATAAAGTCTATGCAATTTTTCTTGCACTTTTTTTTACGAATGAAATAGACATAGTGCATTAAATAGTGCACTTTAATTTACAAATTCATTTAATGTAGGTAGCCCATATGTATGTATTTTGTAAATTGGGCTGCAAATAAATGCCAATACGAAATTATATCGTTTTCCGAGGACTTTAGCAAACATGGCGAAGTGAGAAGCTATTTTCTTGAGATTAGTTTTTTTTTAGATGTGTAGGCTAAATATTAATTTTATAACATATTCACGTTATTATTTAATATGAATTGATTTTAAATTATTCATATACTTTTATTTTACAACATTAATCAGAATGCTACACGAAAATATTGAAACTGCAGTTTATATCGTATTCCACAGCCTTCCTTATTATCCATGGATGCGTCATTGTTACAATCGATATATACGGCCAGTTACGTTTCGTATTGTATTAATAAAAATGTATTAATTTTATTATAAATATAAATATTTTTTTATTTTAGTAGGTTATTTTACGACGCTTTATCAACATCTTAGGCTATTTAGCGCCTGAATGAAATGAAGGTGATAATGCCGGTGAAATGAGTCCGGGGTCCACCACCGAAAGTTACCCAGCATTTGCTCATATTGGGTTGAGGGAAAACCTCGGAAAAAACCTGAACCAGGTAACTTGACCCGACCGGGAATCGAACCCGGGGCACCTGGTTTCGCGGCTAGACGCGCTAACCGTTACTCCACAGGTGTGGATAAATATAAATATATAAATATAAATTTTATAGTTTATTGAAGACATACATGAACAAGCTGAATGGTGTAATGATAACAGAGCAATAATAGAGTTTGTATGCAATGCCATCTGTGTATCGCTATTTCTATTGTTTCCAAAGCTAAGGCCTCGTAACACGATCATATTTCAAATCGATAACGACATCGATTCGCCATTTCTTTTCCAGCCCAGTGTACAGTATTCTATGACTTCCTGTTAGCATGTACTGTAATGATAGCTAATCTAAAACAACTTATGAAACCACAGTATAAAATAATAATAATAATAATAATAATAATAATAATAATAATAATAATAATAATACTTTACACTATGCCGATGATCAAGTCATAATTTCTAATTCAAAGGATAATTTACAAAGAGGATTATATACATTAAATAAAATATTAAAAGATTTTGGAATGGAAATTTCAGCACAAAAATCAAAAGTAATGGCATTTTCAGGACAAGACCCAGTGAGAAGTAAGATAATACACAATAACCAATGCCTCGAACAAGTACAAAATTTCAATTATCTGAGTTGTGAAATATCTTATCAAAATGAAAAAGATGTGAACAAGAAAATTACCAAATTTACACAAATTCTAGGAATAATAAACAATACATTAAAAGCTAAATTAGTACAAAAATCTACAAGAATAAAAATATATAATACACTAGCATTACCCTCCCTTTTATACGGAAGCGAGATTTGGACATTAAAGAAAAAAGACATGAACAGAATCAAAGCAACGGAAATGAAATTTTTCAGGAGGACAGCAGGATATACTCTTTTAGACCGAAAAAGGAATGAAGAAATTTTAGAACAATTAGAAGTAGAGTCAGTAGTAGAAAAAAATCAACAGATACAAATTCAAGTGGCTGGATCATGTAAGAAGAATGGAAAATTCAAGAATCCCAAAAATTATGATGCAGTATAAACCTAGAGGACATCGTCGACCAGGAAGACCTTTAAGAAGACTGCTAGATGGGGCCGAAACAGGTCTACAGAGGCCTAATTCCTGAAGGATGATGATGATAATAATAATAATAGTAATAACAGAATACTAACATATTACAAAAAATAATAGCATAACAAAATCGACTCTAAACAACATGAAAATAATGCCATAATAGAAAAAAGAAATTAAAATATTGATCTAAATATTGAAATATAATAAAAACAACTCAGTTAGTACAAATAGTCAATAGGAAAAACGTAAGGAAAAATACAACAAATGGAATGCATACTTTCTTCTAATCGTGTAATAGTCAATTAAATACCACTTGAGTTTTGATTTTCTCTAGATAAATCAAAACCTCTAGTGAGATTATTGTTGATAAACAAGAATTTTATTTAACAAAGAAACGTCTGTTCCGCAGAAAATCAGCAATTATATGGATCAGTGTATCATGAACCTCTGCTTGGATTAATTTATAAATTACTAGCTGAAAGCACCCGGCTTTGCCCGGGGTGTCCTTTTTGCTTCGTTTTTTAAATTAAACTGCTTGTTAGACTTTTCGGAAATATCAGAAACTCAATTATAGACAACCAAAACGAATTGTCTTTACTAAGATTTCCTCCTCCATAAAGTTGAAATCTTTACATAGTATCATTAACATGAATTAATGAACTTCTTAACCAAATGGCTGAAAGGATTAACTCAATTTAAAACAACTGTAAGTCAGGCAGCGAAAGAAAACATTACTTCACACACACCCACACACACACACACACACGCACACACACACACACGTGTGTGTATGTGAAGTACTTTTTGATATGTGTAAAATGTTATTTTTTCACTCCTTTGTACAAAGATATTGTTGAGAATGTGAAAATCACACACTTTTTAAGTTAATGTCTGTAACTTTGAGCGACTGTCCTTGAGCTTTATTTTAATAAATGGCCATTACAAATGCTAATAGCACTGAAATTGCAGTTGATTAAAATTGAAAGGCATTTTAGTGAGTATCATAGGAATATATGGGATAAAAACGTCGTCTCCTTTCGTTTTCATAGTTAATGTTGTCACTTCTATTACGTTTTCCATGAGTTTTTTTCTCACCAATTCTCGTTCCAGTGCATAATTCTGGTGGGTCAATATTTTTCGCAGTAGTACTAATTGGTGATTCAATATTAAGTATTGAATTATGTAATGACAATACTTGTGGTTTGTAAACATTCAGTTGGATAAACACAGCCTGCTCACTATGTACAAATCCACCGAGAAATTCATAATACGGTCCTGGACTGCGTAAATACACTCAGGGACAAAAAAAAAACCGGACACTTTAATATTTGCTGGTATTTAGCAAAACATTATCTTCTCATACAATATTATGGTAGCCATCTCTTGTTATGGAGACGTGTATATATTGTTGATTGTTTTTTGTTTTATAAACAAGCCATTACAACCAAATATTCCAATTTTGCTTCCGGAGTCTCAGCTATAACAATTTTGCCTCAACCATTTTGTGCTTCATTATCGTTATCATTCGTTATTTCTTTATTTTTACATTTTCTGAGTTTAAGTGGGGTTGTAACATTTGTCTTAAAACAAGATGCGACCTGAAGATGTGGCTCGAGCTGTAGCCCTTTACGATGATGGACGCAGTGTACGTTACATTGCAAATGTTATGAATATGGCTAGAAGCACAACCCATGATGCCATAAAACGGTATAGAGAGACCCTAGAATATACCAGAAGACCAGTTTCGGGTCGTCCAAGAGCTACAAATCCAAATGAAGACAGGTATATGGTGTTGAGAGTTCTTAGGGAGCGCAACCTGCCAGCTACTAGTGTAGCCCAGCAATTTGTTAACATGCATGGACGCCCAGTTTCGGCCAAAACATTTAGAATGAGGTTGAAAGCAAGTGGACTGATATCAAGTAGATTTGCAACTGGTCCCATACTTCTCAGGATGCATCGAGTTGAACGACTGCGTTTTGCAAATGATCACAGGGATTGGAGAAATGGACAGTGGAGCTGTGTTCTGTTCACCGATGAGTCCCGTTTCAATCTGTGCTCACCTGATGTACGTGAAAGAGTTTGGAGAAGGAGGGGAGAACGATTTTCACAGTGTTGCATTTCCGAAAATGTACCGTATGGAGGTGGTGGAGTGATGGTTTGGGCAGGAGTGTGTACGGATGCTCGTACAGAGTTGGTTTTTGTTGAAAATGGAAGACTAACAGCTGATAGGTATATAAATGAATGTTTGGCTGGTCATGTTGTGCCATTTGGCCAATTTGTAAGCGATAATTTTGTTTTAATGCATGATAATGTACGGCCGCATATTGCCCATGCGGTCGGAGATTATCTCCAAGAAGTGGGAATCCATGTTCTTCCATGGCCAGCAAGGAGTCCAGACATGAACCCAATTGAACACGTGTGGGCCATGCTGGGACAGCGTGTTAAGAATAGACGCCCGAGACCAGAATCGTTACAAGAGTTGAGGCGAGCACTTGGCGAAGAATGGGAACTTATTCCTCAAGAAGACATTGCTAACCAAATTGAGAGCATGTCAAGACGTATGGATGCAGTTATTCAAGCCAGAGGGGGTAATACCCGTTACTAAAAAGAGTTTTTAATGTTTAAGGCACCATAAAATGAAAAAAAAACAGTTAGACCAAACGATGCCATAGTTCTACGCCCTTTGCAATTTATTTGTAAATTTTCTCATCAGAGATTTTTTTTTTCAAATGTTGTCGTATAAGGTGCTAAATGAAACATTATTTTGATTAAATGGGTTTTGCTTCATTTTGAAATAATTGGCAACAAAATACAATCAAATATAGAAGTGTCCGGTATTTTTTGTCCCTGAGTGTATATTTACTGTATTAATTGTCTTCTAGATTTTAGCCTTCATGATGTACGAGTATCAACAATATAATTTAATTTCGTGTTATAATTTCCATGGCCTCGTGAAAGTCGATGTTGAATACAACAGACAATAATAAATAACAATTGACTGTAGAAGATTTTGCATTTTAATGTTATCTATACTAATAATAAATCTGTAGCCGAAATTTTTCTGGTAATTTCCGATTTTCCAAAAATAATTGGTCCTAACATATATAATTAACCACCCTGAAACCGAAAATCGCTTCTTTGAAATTTTTGTTTGTATGTCTGTCTGTATGCTTGTTACGCGATAATGGCTGAACCGATTTATATGAAAATTGGAATATAAATTAAGTTTGTTGTAACTTAGATTTTAGGCTATATGGCATTCAAAATACTTTATTTAAAAGGGGGGTTATAAGGGGGCCTGAATTAAATAAATCTAAATATCTCGCTTATTATTGATTTTTGCAAAAAATGTTACATAGCAAAAGTTTCTTTAAAAATGATTTCCGATAAGTTTTATTCTCTACAAAAGTTTGATAGGACTGATATTTAATTAAATAAATGACTTTTAAAATTAAAATAACGCCAACTAAGACGGTGCAATGAATTAAGAACAAATGACTTCGTCTATAAGGGGCCTTGGACAACAACAATGGAAACAGGGGCCTTGGACATCAACAATCGAAAGCTATTAAACATAGCCTACAAAGAATGTTTCTGTGTTTGTATGAAGCAATATCAGAAGCTAAATTAACCGATTTGTATAATTAATTTTTTATTTCACCATTGGAAAGTGTAGTTTCTCTAGATGGACATAATGCTATAATGTTATTACAGTAACGTCTAAGTAAATCGAGGACAGGTAAGATTAAAATAGCTTCTTATGCACAGAAAATTTGATAGGCTATTTTGTACATTCGTTTTCTGTATTTCTTAAAATAATATTTATGTACACTCATTTTAATCTCAGAGAATTAACGAACAACGAGCGTGTATTGATTTAGTATGCAGTAATAGTACGTTAGCTTAGCAATCCATTATTTTATTATTCAAATTTTAACTATGCTTAATTGAATCGTGTTAAAATACATAAAATATATATGCAATAAATGCAATGCAAAAAATTTGGGTAATGAGCGAAGCAGATTATGTTGCGCTGTTGTAAAAGTTGTTCCCTGGATCAAACGTTCTATTTTAATTATGTAATTACTTTATATTTATTTCTAACAGGTGCAGCAGAGCGCACGGGTACGGCTAGGACATGAATATTTTGATCTATTTATTTTTATTTTTTATATTTTTAATTAATTTAACTTCCATTTGCACAATTTTAATGTAGCCTATGTTCTTCTCCTGGTTATGAAGGTTAAATGTGCAAACTTTGGCACAAGCGTGTAGATTTGTACAGAGAACATACTCACATACATACCCACATTCAATTTTATATATTAAGATATTGATGTGCCACTCAGAATCAAATGTACTTTTGACATCAAGAAATATTGCTTCAGAAGTAGCTTCATTATCGAAACCAATAATTGTTTATTCAACAACACGCAGTAATGTTGCAGAAGAAAAACCATGTAGTTATGCAGCCTGATATGGTGGAATAAGATTGGATGCACTTCATAGAGGTCTGGTCAGAAGAATTCATTCAAATTCTTTGCCAAGGGCATTAATCAACCTTATTGGTTTGCGATTTGCTACTTTAGCTGCAACCAATGAGAATGGAATAGCCTTACGGTATTGTTTACTTGACTGCCAAGTAAAATACTCCAGGCCACGCTTCCTGATTACATGTTTCAGCTCTCAGTGGTATACAGGTATCTAGGTAACATTATAGTTGATGTATGTATGTATGTATATATTACATTTTATTAATGAGAATCAAGACATGTGGTGCCAGAGATTATACCCTATAGCATTTTACGGAAGCAAATGTTTTCGTTTCCATAGTAACCTCAGCTTATTGTCACAATAACACCACGACTTGAGTTAAGACCTGTCCAGTAACACAAGAATTTCATTATTTATTATTAATGAAACTGACAGCAATATATTGTGTAGTTAAGGTAGGTAATGATTTCTGGCTCCAGCCAATCAGAATGTAGCTCACATAATATGTTGAGATTCTTACTAGAATATGCATACGGGAGCTATAGTCGACATCTCGTGAAGCCGGTATAGTCTCTGACAGGCCAAGCAAGAAACAAAATACAAAATTTGAGGTCTGATGAAATAAAGCAGTAAGTTGCAATGCATCAGGCGCTAGAAAACGTAGTTCTTTTTTATCATGTTACCAATACGTTTATAAAACATGAAAGACAAACCCATTTACGTATTTATTTTGGATATTTCATTATCGAAAATTAAATAATGGAATGTAGATTCAGCAATATTCCTTTAAAAATCGCGTTCAATACAAAGATTCCAAATTCGCAAACAACGGAAAAATCTAGCGAAATTAGCGACAAATCGCGATGGTAATGCGTGTCTACAGAAAGAGTTTCTTTGACGCCTATGAAAATTCTAATTCTCTTCAGATCCAGAATTAAAAAATGTATATGACAGACTCCCCTGCAAGTGAGCAGAGATGAGGCTACAGGATCCATGAAGCAATTAAGGCAACGTCTTCGGTACCGTGAATTTAAAACCTGGTGTGGATACCCTCAGAAAGAAAAAGTAGTTGTATTGTTTGAAGAAGTACCTGCAGCCAACTCGTGGATCATCAAGCATGAAGGATTATCAAGTTCTGAATGGAGAGAAATGCTAAAAATGACTGCGATGGTGGCACCAGTACGTTCTCTCCCTGGTCGCTCTACAGGCACAACCCACTGTAGGCACTGCAGTGAGTATGAAACTTTACCACATGTGCTTGGGAGTTGCCCACAGGGACAAGTACTCAGAATAAAACGTCACATCATCATACGTTCTATGATCGCAGATGCACTTCGATCCAAAAATCTAGACGTTCACGAGGAAGTCCATTGTATTGTTGATAGTGGGAGCAATCGTAGGATCGATATCATAGCTATAAACAGACAGCCGAAATAATTGATCCTACCATCAGATTTGAAATCTCAGCCACTCAACCATCTGAAGTGAACGAAGAGAAAAAGAAAATCTACCAGCCCACGATTCAGTACCTATCGGCGAAATACAACATAGAAAAAATCACAGTTACCGGTCTCTTCTTCGGAGCGAGAGGCACCATTCCGAAAGCCTTTGTAAAGTGGAGGGAAAAATACAAGCTGACGAGAGATCTTCAAGATGCCATCGTCACCACCATAATAAAATTTTCTGTAGCGATATTTCGTCAGCATCTTTATGGCGTACATTCAATTTAAATTACACTTGGTTCTATTTTTTCTCTTATGTCTTATTCACTTTTGTCTGAAACCTGTTTATATAATTTTTCATTTTAAATTTTATTTTGAGCTATTCTGTGTCGCAGGGCAAATCCAAAATATTGGGTCAGACCAATAAATTAAAAATTGTACCATGTATTGTAAAACAAGTTTATTTGTATCCTAAGTGTATTTTTTTATTTTATCTTGGTTACTATATCAACATGACCTGCACAAATTATACTATTAATAATAATTTAATATTAATCCATTAATCTCAACATCGTCTCTTTTTTCACTCAGTTATTACTAGTATTATTATTTACTAATTTTATTATCATCTTTATGTGAGCTTTTTTCTGAAGTATCTTGTCTACAAAGTATGTATATCTATGTAACGGAACTGTCCCCGAACACGAGCTTTGCTCTTTCGGGGTATTTTAATGTAACGTTTTTATGTATATGTTATTATTAAATAAAATCTAAATCTTACTAAATTAGCAGAAATCTGTGGAAAAAATATAATTCGCGAAAATCGACTGTCCCTATCAATAACGTATCTGCCTATAATTTATTTTCTTGGATTTTATTACCAATAACAAAACAAGAAAATAATATATTCGGAATATGTATGATAAGACTTTCTTGTGTTAAATTTTAACGTACCTTGTTAACATGTTTCGACCTATTTTGGGTCATCTTCAGAACTGGTACGTTAAAATTTAACACAAGAAAGTCTTATCATACATATTCCGAAGTGATACAGTGTTAAAAGTTGTGTAATCAAGATGTAGAAATAATATAATAATGTATTATGCCACTAAGTAAAACGAAAACAATAATATCCTGAAAAACATACAATAGTAATATGCGTTACAAGAGCGGTATGTTGAAGTTTTCATGTTCGAGGAAAAGTTTGAAAAAGCGAAACGTAGTTGAATTTTTTAATTTCCGAGAATTGAAAGAAAACATACCGCTCGTGTATCGTACATTATTTTGTGCGAAGATCGTTTATTACATACCTGAAAGAGGAATTTCTAATTAGTTGCAATGAAATCTCCATCTTGGTTTCTGTTCAATGACGGCAAATTTGCAAAACAAAAATATCTATCTTCAACATTGTTGCTTTAAAATGTTTTCTGTGTTTACTATACTCCGGCAGGCCGTGATATACGTCTGTCTTTTTTTTCCCCCCAGTCTATTTTTTTTTCAGTAGGTTATTTTACGACGCTTTATTAACATCTTAGGTTATTTAGCGTCTGAATGAGATGAAGGTGATAATGCCAGTGAAATGAGTCCGGGGTCCAACACCGAAAGTTACCCAGCATTTACTCATATTGGGTTGAGGGAAAACCCCGGAAAAACCTCAACCAGGTAACTTGCCCCGACCGGGAATCGAACCCGGGCCACCTGGTTTCGCGGCTAGATGCGCTAACCGTTACTCCACAGGTGTGGACCCCCCCCCCCAGTCTATGATGAGTCTGGAATCTTGTTGATTTTTTCACGGCTTCCTTAATGTTACTTGCATCACGAATGCAGTAACTTTAGTGGAGTTGTAGAGTTTACTTAATTTTTTCAAATATTTAAAAACAATAATTAACAGTGCAATTTAGGTGAAATTGCAGTGGTAAGTTTCCAATTTATAATTATTACTATATTGAACGTCTCTAAAAATAATATGTTAAAGTCCACACCTGTGGAGTAACGGTCTGCGCGTCTGGCCGCGAAACCAGGTGGCCCGGGTTCGATTCCCGGTCGGGGCAAGTTACCTGATTGTTTTTTTTCCGGGGTTTTCCCTCAACCCAATACGAGCAAATGCTGGGTAACTTTCGGTGCTGGACCCCGGACTCATTTCACCGGCATTATCACCTTCATATCATTCAGACGCTAAATAACCTACATGTTGATACAGCGTCGTAAAATAACCCAATAAAATAAAAAAAAAAATATGTTAAAACCCTAAAGTAGTATAATCAATATGTCACTTAAGCGGTAAGAAGAGGGAAATTGTTATGTGTGTTAGGTTGGGAATACTGAATGTGGAATTTTAGACTTTCCGCGGATTGGTTTTGTGCGGAAACCAAGCAAATACGCACGATCTCGCACAAAATATGTTTTATTTCCTTCACGTTTTTCGACTTGTTCTATATGGAAGCTGAAATGAAGTTATAATTTAAATAGTAAATTAACAGAAATTCAATTGCAATATTTTTTACTAAAGAATATTACATATTTTTCATTAGTAAAGAATATTACATCTGTATGAAATTGATCAACAATCACCAAAGTCTAATTCTTTGCGACCCGAACTGCATTTTGGAGTTAAACGTCATGACCATTTCGAAGCTTCCAAATATCATGGAGCGATTAGAGCGCTCATTGCGGATGGCGGAGGAAGCTGCGAGCACGCGCCGGTAGCAGACGACGTCCGAACGAAGCAAGGCAAGTCAGTTGCGGAAAGACGGGCATTGGCGTTGGGTGTTTCGCTATCGAGGTCTGCGTTTCCGATGCTCATCTGTCAAAAAAACTGGCATCTCTGCATGTATAAAAATGATAGCTCTCTGAATTCGCAGTGAAAGAGGAAGTGTTACTGAATAAACAAGATTCCAAGAACAACAACTGATCGAGATATAAACTGTGTATATCTTTTAAGACCATATAAACTGAAACTTGTATCATTGCATGTTAAACGGTTTGTGTACGTGTAGGTAATAGAAATTCAAATAATATACGGACACATTCGTCATTTTTTATTTTGTCTTGAGTGTTTTCAGCGGGAATAACTTTGCGTGGTTATGTAATTATGCTGTTCGTTTTTGTCACCGCTTAGATAATACCGTGGTGTTAATAGAACGCTTTTAAAATTCTAATAGGTGTTACGTGTTTTCACTAATTACACACAATGAACTGTAAATTTCGAGATTTAGATCTCTGAAAGTAAATATAATTTCCCTTTCAAAGTAGTCTTAAAATCGGTGCAATACTTAACCAACTTAAAGCTGACCATTCCATCGAGGAACAATTTCCACCTATAATATACAGACACAATAATTCATATATCTTTAATTTCGTACTTTGTGAATGTGAATGGAGCACAGCAATTATGTGCACGTTAGACCTTAATCTGTGTACATTGATGTTCGCGTTGCGTGATTGTTCTTAATCAAGTAGAATTCAATAGAGTTAGATATCTAATAGAAATATTGTCGGTATATTATTAAAAACAGTTTTTATTGAAATTTGCGTGTGCTAACATCAGGAGAAGATATCTTAAACAGGAGGCTTAATTCTTTCACACCGTGATACAACACTGGTGAGTAGATCTTTACACTTATTAATTGTAAGTTAATTGTTATATCTGATCACCTCTTTTGCATTATTTTAAGATTCTTTTTTGCTTCAAATTCTGTGGAATAAATTGTACACTACTTTCAGGATCTCATCTTCTGCGTCGTAGGTACTGCAAATAAGATTTCAAAATTTATTTTGACGTCAAATTGAAAAAAAATCTAATTATATTAATAGTAGTCATTTGTCTAGAAGACACGATTATACGCTAATTGGTTCGAGTTCAGGTGATCGTTTCATGTTCCGGTCGTCTTTAGTACATCTACTGTATTCGGTAAATGTGTTTTAGTTTAGATAGGGCTTGAGTAAATGTTTAGATCAGCTTATCTCGGTTGACAAATATTTTGACGCCTGCGGACAATAAGTGACGTTATCCTTCGTTACGTGAAGGATTTTGGAAATATTGAACTCGATAGAACGTTTGTTTCGTGAAAAATAATCGTAAATAGTACATGTGACGTAAGTATTTTGTTGTAAATGAATAATTTTTCCTTGTCATTAAATTTAATAGCCTATTTTATAATAAACCACACTTTTCTTATACTTACTACATTGAAATGCATTGTTATTGTTCACTAGTGCAATAATCTGCTGTGAATTAAAAACGCATTTTAAAATCAAAATTAGTCCCGTTCTGTGTACAATTAAAGAGAAGTAAGAGAAATTCTGGGTCTACAATTACTCCACAATTCAGATTTATATTTTGACATAGGTACAAGTGAAATAGGTAATTTTAAAGGTTTTTCGAAACTCTGTTTTCGGACTCAGGATTATGCGAAAATTAGTCCACAATTCAGATTTATATTTTGACATAGGTGTAAGTGAAATAGGTAATTTTAAAGGTTTTTTCCAAACTCTGTTTTCGGACTCAGAATTATGCGAAAATTTTTGTTTACAAACAGTTACATACTTCGATTTATATTAAGCTGGCCTTAATATTGACGCAAACTCCAACATTCAGAACTGCGAAACACAAATTTATAAAATCATAATGATTCAGTATACCATTTAAAGAAATTTAAGGATACTATTTCATGTAATCATTTATTTATTTTAATACCTATCTATCTATATATAATTTGAACTGGTAATGGAAATTACGGGAAAACGGCTGAACGGATTTTAATAAATGACCTCTCATTTTGAAACTTGGAACCCAAAGTTTTTCAGAAAAATAGTAGTTTTCAGTGTAATGTCAATTTTCCTACATCATTTTCCTATTTTCCAAAATCCATCTTTCGTCAGTTTTGAGAACTAATTAATTGAATTTCAGAATAAATCACACACTACAATAAACAATAGACTATTACACGAAGGCCATGGCCTACAGGATTGCTGAAATGGAGTTCAGATGGCTCAGATTCTTTCACATCATAATGCCAATATGTCGATCTTCATTTGTGTAATTTTTTGATAACGTATAAAAATAATTTACAGGTCTGATTCTCTGGTCTGTAGTTTTTCGAGTACAACTGTGTATTTGATATTAAGAACTACAAAACTTAAGAATGTTTGATGACATTATTGCCATTAAAAAAGAAATATTATTATTGTTAATGCAACACATAATGATATACTGATTATATGAAAGTGAAACCTTTTGGGGTTTTAAGTAACTAGACGCAGAGAGAGAATATTTTATATTAGATCTTCATTTCTATAATTTACTGAGTAACGGCTATATATATGTTACTATACTGTTCAGTAATAGTAGTAGAATTAATAAGCTTGCAATAAGAAACGTGTTTTAAGTCTAAATTGAATTACTCCAAACGTAGGGTAATTATGAACGAAGAATAATTCCCGAATGCCCTTTAAATTCACAACTCTGATTTTGGTTCTTGTAATACATGTAGAAAGTCCCTTTGAGGATATTTCCAGTCCCTTTCAAGGGCCAGGAATACATATTGCTTTTTCGACACTTACCCTCCGCTTTCATTTCTATTAGACCGTACCTCGCAGAGAACGGGACGTGATTATTTTAACGTAGCATGAACATTTGATATTACACAAGCAAGCTAAATCAAAGTCAACTTTGGTGAATAAATAATACATGGGCCTCATTTACTTGTTATGAATGTTTGAACTGCAAGTTCAAACATGTTGCTTGCCGAGGGTGTAACATACACCTCCAAGTAGATCTGAGGCACTCCAGTCTGTTTCATCTGTAGAATACAAACAAGTCTGACCGTTCCTTTACCGAATTTTACCCTTCGTACGTGTAATAGTGATGTGGAAGGAAATCATAACATTCCTACATAGGAATGATGGTATTTTCGTAACCGATAACGAATAAAATAGTTAATTATCGCTAAATTTTTCAGATTTATTTTCAATAAAGAATACCAGACGTTTTGAAAGTTATTTTCTTCCATAATAATGAAACATACTCCCTCTGAATGTTTTTTTTTATGCCAAATACTTTTTCTTGAACCTATCCACCTTCAGGTTTTGAGTTTCAACACGAAAACGCAAGTAACAATGTCAGAACGATCAGTGGATTTTTCATGTGGGACTAAATAATAGCTAATTCAGGTCACTGTGAATTGTACGCGAAAGTTAAAAAAATATCAGGTTTGCTATGCTTTCGAATAATCGACATAGCATCTTGGTATAGCTGCTGCATGTAGAGCTTGAAATGTAGAGAGTAAAATCATTTCATCCTGCTAAGAGATCTTGCTGAAATGATCGGGAGACTACAAAATTTTGTAGGCCTCTTATTTTATCCGTAAGTAATACCTTTTGGTTTTCCCTTAGGAGCTGTAATTTTTTCGCTCTCTCGAGCCAATACTGAAGAGAATGATTTATATAAATATCTACAGCACACCGCCATTAAGTATATGAAAAAACCCAACCCCACTAGATTAATAACTATAAAAATATTTCATTTTTAATAACAATATCATTATCTTACGTAAGTTTTGTAGTTATATACTACATAGCCGCCGTTCAGTAAATCATAGAAGTGAAGATCTAATTTCATATATTCTCTACATCTACTTATATAACCCCAAACGTTCCACTTTCATACCATCAATATAGCATTAATACGTATAATTAATAAAAAATAGTCGCATCATGGCATTAATTACAATAATATTTAATTTCTTATGGTAATAATGTCATCAAAACATCTCAAGGTTTGTAGTTTTTAATATCCAATACACAGCTATACCCAGAAAATTACACACCACAGAATCGAACCTGTAAATTATTTTTAGTAAGTTAAGTTTTTAATAACCAATTAATTTGAGCTCCAAATATGTCAGAATTCTTGCAGATCATGGCCTTCGTATATTGTTTACTGTAGTGTGTGTTTTGTTTTATTCTGAAATGCAATTAGCTAGTTCTCAAAACTGACGAAAGATGGATTTTGGAAAATAGGAAAATGATGTAGGAAAGTTGACATTTCACTGAAAACTACTATTGTTCTGAAAAAGTTTGGGTTCCAAGCTTCAAAATGAAAGATCATTTATTAAAATCCGTTCAGCCGTTTTCCCGTAATTTCCATTACCAGTTCAAATTATATATATATAGATGTTACAAGCAGGTTGAGAATTCATATGTACTAAAACACGGCAAAATATACAGACACGTATGCCATTAAAAATCACGTTATATGCACTCGTACAATTGAAAAAAATAGCAATGTGCTATTATGAATGGTTTTTCTATTATACATAAGAATATTGAGACACTATCATTTGCCAAAGTTACGTGTGCTTCAACCCAT
This sequence comes from Periplaneta americana, assembly GCF_040183065.1. Classification (NCBI taxonomy): domain Eukaryota; kingdom Metazoa; phylum Arthropoda; class Insecta; order Blattodea; family Blattidae; genus Periplaneta; species Periplaneta americana. The sequence continues at coordinate 211,196,685 of NC_091118.1, read as the reverse complement.
TGCTTAAGCAGTATAATTCTAGCACATTTTTCTTTAGACATCGTTGATAAAAGTAATTCAAAATTAATAATTTTCTTGCAGCTAAGCTGTTCTAAAATACAACGCACTATACACACTGTCGAACTTTCTAAGACCTGTCACTATAATAAAATGAAATATTCTTATTTGCCACGTTGCCAATTATAAAACAGAAAATTACATTATCGTTTCTATATTATTGTTGACAGGTGGCGAAATTCTAGTGTAGCGAGTGAAAAGAAGCCTATGAACACTTCTTGTAACTTCTGCTTCAGTAATAATAATAATAATAATAATAATAATAATAATAATAATCTGTGGCAGGGAGGAAAAAGGTCTTAAGTCAATATTTTGCGAAAATGAGATTTTTAAATATTCTGAAAGCGGAAACAATTCTCTACAGTCTGGTAAAACGGCCGAAGTCAAGTAAGACTCCTGACTGGATTTATAGAGCGTTACCAAATGTCCTAAGTACTTTTTGAATCGAGCACACACAGAATAAAGGACTTAAGAATATTTAATACTTTATTACTTACAAACCATCACATGTATATTTTCCATGATTCCCTATTAAAAAGGTCTAACTTGTATTTTAGCCATTTTATCACATACTGATGCCCTTTCCTTTTAAAACTTTAAGCACCAGGTAAACAGTCCTAGAATTGTTTAAGACCCATTTTACATTTCTAATAATTTACATTTCTCAATTATTTTGACATGAAAAAGGTCTTATGTTTAATAGTCCCTTCTACTCAGTTTGGGTTCTAGTCTTAAAAGGGCTTAAGTGCGGCTATTTTTGGAAATAATCAAGGAAATTGTTAAATGAGCAACATTACCTATTTTAGAAGAAATATAAACAAATAATATCCAGGAAAAAAACTCTTAATTAAAAAAACTGTATAATTGACACCAATTTAAATCTTCCTACTGCTCTCCTGAAAAGTATAAAATTTTTATTTTTCCTCCCGGGCACAGTAATAATAATATAATAATTTATTTATTGCGGCGAAGTTAAGGCCATCAGGTCTTCCCTTCCACTTAGCCAGAAACAAAAGAAGCTAGTACAATTTTACTAATATTTAAAGAACACTAATCAAAATTTTATACAGTCATACAAGCACAAGTTGAGTAAATTTATGCAAACATACTAAATAATAATTACAAAATAATATAAGGCTCGAAGTTACACTCAGTGAATATGCAAGAGGTAAGTGAACCAATATTACAAATTACAAGAATAACAAATTCAAAGTAAGTTATAACTATACAACACTGAGGAAAATTACATATATATATATAGTCTACACAAAGGAAAATTAAATATGAATACTGGTTGCGTGTTTAAACAATTTACGTTTAAATTGCAATATCGTTCAACAGTTCCTGACGGAGCTGGGTAGGAAGTTCCAGAAACGAATTGCTGATACTGTGAAAGAGGAAGAATAGTGAGCTGTTTTATGGCAAGGCATAGATAATAAAGGGTCATTTTTAGAACGAGTACCCAGGCTGTGATAAGAGGACAAGAAATTAAAACTCACCGAGAGATAATTAGACGAAGAAGTATTGATGATGCGATATAGGAAAATTAGTGAATGGATCTATCTTCTGGCCTGTTAAATGTTATGTTTTATTTAACGACGCTCGCAACTGCAGAGGTTATTATCAGCGTCGCCGGATGTGCCGGAATTTTGTCCCGCAGGAGTTCTTTTACATGCCAGTAATTCTACTGACATGAGCCTGTCGCATTTAAGCACACTTAAATGCCATCGACCTGGCCCGGGATCGAACCCGCAACCTTGGGCATAGAAGGCCAGCGTTATACCAACTCGCCAACCAGGTCGACTTCTTCGGGCCTGTAATCTTACCCATTGCAGCGTTTCAAGGGAAGGTGTAATGTGGTCGTATTTGCAGATGTTGCAAATAAAACGTGTGCAGGCATTATGAACGCGCTGCAATCTTTGGGCTAAGTTAGAATTTAAATCTGTTAGTAATGTCGGAATAGTCAAAATGTGGCAGCACCAATGTTTGTACGAGAATTCTTTTTAATTGAAAGGGTAGCATTCTAGCGTTGCAGCGTTCTAATGACAAACTTATGCTCGTGCGGAGTAGACAAAAAGGTGGCTTTTTGTTTTGAATAACTTTCGTCCGTCATAACATCCCAATACAGTAAATCTGCAATCAATAATAAACATATTGTCGGACCAACGGATCTATGCCCCTTCAGCGCTGTCGTCGTTCTTGGAAAAGTTAACGCCTCTACTCACCCCATTCCACCCGTTTCTCTCCCGCTACTTCAAACAGCAGGCCACGAACCTTGCCGAATAGGGATGTTGCCAAACTTCCGTCAAGCAGTGTCATGTCTCTTGAATATTGCTTATAATACTGTAAGTTAATTATTACTTATTCAAAATTTAATTTAAGTAGGTCTAATGACGCTGATCGACTTATGTAAAATGCTGTTACTTGCTTAATAATATTTCTTTCATCACTCCGTGCTACAGTATTCATGTTGAGTTGACAACACTGGACTGCAAGTGCAAATAAACTGTCCCGCTTGAAGGCTCAAAATTGTGAGTAGTGGGGGAGAGAAAGAGAGAGGGATAGAAAAGAGAGAGATAGGAATACAGGGAGAGAAATGAATTGCCGAGGCTGAAAAGGAATTAAGGTTCAGTTCGCATATCTTACGGGGGCACAGATCCGATGGTCGGACTATAATTGAGTCCTTTGTTGATTACCAAGGATTTGTCCGAAATGATTCCCAAACAACAGTGCACTGGCTGCATGTAATCAGATTGCAATAAATAAAATATAACCCCTGTAATGTGCTTCAATGTCTGAGTTCCTTCTTTATTCCATTTTTTCCGATTTTCCGTATTCTTAACCTTGGTTGAAGCACCACATTGCTAAAAAAAATAACAAAAAATGCTTTCATATGCTCTAAAAGCTGAAATAAGAATTAACCCCTTAAATATGCATATATATGCACTATAAAATCTCGACCTTTGGTTACAAATAACTCCAAATGCATTTATATAATGGTAGCATATGATTTGCAATTAAGGAATAAAACATACAAATACACTAAAATCCGTCCCCTAGTTATAAGCGTTTAGCGGTAAGAAAATATATATTTTTAGAGCTGACAAATTGATATCTTGTGTGTAATTTCGTTTCGATCTATATTACATACCTCACTTTACTCTTCTTGCGTGTGCTAATGGAAAGCACCTGAAAACATTAGTAACACTTGAATAACGAAATTTAATGACATTTTCGCGACTGTTAACAAGCAGAAGAACAACCAATCAATTCCCTATAAATACTTTATTGAAACTTCGATTTCCTCCCACATCACGCACGGGACTATCTGACTTTTGTTGCGTTATTTCATGAAAATGTGAAAGTGAGAGATGAAATAACTTCTCAGACGTAAATAAAACACATATTAAGTATTAATTATTCTATAAGGTATATATTTTATTCATTACTTACATATTTGTTACCTATATTTCTTAAAATACTGCTTATGTGACATGCTAGTTTTCATTTGTTTTTTATTTACGTAAACAATGATTCACAATCGATCCACAGAATAAAAAAAATACACTATATATTAGTACGTAATCCTTCCTGTATTGATATTGATTTGGAGTGATTTATTAAATCATATATTCAAGACTAATTTAGAAACATGTCGAATGGATTATCCTTCCACCGAAATGGACTAAATGATCGTATTTTAATTATTTACATGCAATAACAACGATAATCATGTTAAAAGGATTATTCTTGCACTAAAAAGTACGCTTCCTAGACCAAAATAATAGTATGTTAAGAATTAAAATATAATTGCAATTAAGAAACGTGTTAAACGAATTTTTCTTGCACAAAAACGGATTCCCTCTGAACCAAATGATCATATTTTAATTATTTGCGTATAATAACGATGATGAAACATGTTAAAGGATTGTCATTGCACCAAAATGATCGTATGTTAATATTTTAAATGCAATTTTAACTGAGAAACATGTTAAACGAATTATTCCGGCACCAAAAACGGTTGCTTTCTGGACCAAATGACTGTATTTTAATTATTTGCGTACAGTAACAATGATGAAACATGTTGAAGGATTGTAATTGCACCAAAATGATCGCATGTTAAAATTTTAAATGTAATTGAAATTAAGAAATACGTTAAACGAATTATTCTTGCACAAAAAACGGATTCTCTCTGGACCAAATGATTGTATTTTAATTATTTGTGTACAATAACAATGATGAAACATGTTAAAGGACTGTCTTGCACCAAAATGATCGTATGTTAATATTTTAAATGTAATTGCAGTTAAGAAACATGTTAAAGGAATTATTCTTGCACCAAAAACGGATTCTCTCTGGACCAAATGATCGTATTTTAATTATTTGTGTACAATAACAATGATGAAACATGTTAAAGGATTGTCATTGCACCAAAATGATCGTATGTTAATATTTTAAATGTAATTGCAGTTAAGAAACATGTTAAACGAATTTTTTTTGCACCAAAAACGGATTCTCTCTGGACCAAATGATTGTATTTTAATTATTTGCGTACAATAGCAATGATGAAACATATTAAAGGATTGTCATTGCACCAAAATGATCGTATGTTAATACTTTAAATGTAATTGCAGTTAAGAAACATGTTAAACGATTTTTTTTGCACCAAAAACGGATTCTCTCTGGACCACATGATCGTATTTTATTTATTTGTGTACGATAACAATGATGAAACATGTTAAAGGACTGTCATTGCACCAAAATGATCGTATGTTAATATTTTAAATGTAATTGCAGTTAAGAAACATGTTAAACGAATTTTTCTTGCACCAAAAACGGATTCTCTCTGGACCAAATGATCGTATTTTAATTATTTGTGTACGATAACAATGATGAAACATGTTAAAGGAATGTCATTGCACCAAAATGATCGTATGTTAATATTTTAAATGTCATTTCAATTAAGAAATGTTAAACAAATTATTCTTGCACCTGAAACGGTTGGTCCCTGGCCATGAAACGAGCTGGCCTGGGTTCAAATTCTGTTTGGAACAAATTACCTGATTGAGCTTTTTTTCTGGGTTTTTCTTGGACAGGAGAGCCGAAAAAGCCTCAGTTCGACACTCCTGTTCTAGAGTGGAGTGTTACAATTCTGAGGTTTTTTAAATGATATAAGTACGTTTTTTCTAGCGTGTGTGGAGTGGAAGGTTGTCGAAGTTACACAAATATTTTAATAAATGAATTTATTAATTTATTAAAAGGAAAAAAGTGTAGCTGAGTCGGCTAAGGCGCCTGGCTGTCGCTCCGGAGATGCGCTCAGCGCGGGTTCGATTCCCTTTTAGGCTGATTGCGTTGTTTGATTTTTTCCGAGGTTTTTCCCAACTGTAAGGCAAATGTTAGGTAATTTATGGCGAATCTTCAGCCTCATCTCTCCAAATACCATCTCGCTATCACCAATCCTATCGACGCTAAATAAATAGTTGATACAGAGTTTTTTCCGAGGTTTTCATCAACAGTAAGGCAAATGTTAGGTAATTTATGGCGAATCTTGAGCCTCATCTCTCCAAATACCATCTCGCTATCACCAATCCCATCGACGCTAAATAAGTAGTTGATACAGCGTTTTTTCAGAGGTTTTACCCAACAGTAAGGCAAATGATAGGTAATTTATGGCGAATCTTCAGCCTCATCTCTCCAAATACCATCTCGCTATCACCAATCCCATCGACGCTAAATAAGTAGTTGATACAGCGTTTTTCCGAGGTTTTTCGCAACTGTAAGGCAAATGTTAGGTAATTTATGGAGAATCTTCAGCCTCATCTCTCCAAATACCATCTCGCTATCACCAATCCCATCGACGCTAAATAAGTAGTTGAGACAGCGTTTTTCCGAGGTTTTTCGCAACTGTAAGGCAAATGTTAGGTAATTTATGGCGAATCTTCAGCCTCCTCTCTCCAAATACCATCTCGCTATCACCAATCCCATCGACGCTAAATAAGTAGTTGATACACCGTTTTTTCCGAGGTTTTCCCCAACAGTAAGGCAAATGTTAGGTAATCTATGGCGAACCCTCGGCCTCATCTCTCCAAATACCATCTCGCTATCACCAATCCCATCGACGCTAAATAAGTAGTCGATACAGCGTCGTTAAATACCAAAGTAAATAAATAATTTAAGAGGAAAAGTTATGCCGTATTTTTGTAACTGCCTATGTAGAATATTACGTAACTCTGTTTTTTTTACAAATATATTAGTTGCCCCATTTTTCTCTCCATGCGTGTACTATTTAGACAGATTGAACTAGAAACTCTAAAGCTAATAACTATTGTAAAACTGAATTTTCGCATCTATTGATGGATAACCTGATTAATCCCATTTTTTTTTGCCTTTTTTATAAATCTAGTTTTAAACTTTAAGCGCTGATGTGAGATACATTTTTATAACTGACGAATGTATTCTATGAAAATCTATTGTATAATCTTGTCTCGTGAGGTACATTATATATATTTCGTGTTACTTCTCATGAGTGAAATAATGAAAAAGAACTGAAAACATATCAGTAACATCTGAATAACGAAATTTAACGAGATTTTTGTAACTGTTTACAAACAAAAGAACGATAAATTGCTATAAACCTTCTCACAAATTTCGAAGGGTTAGTAAAGAGGGGAGACAAATTTTTAGACAAGTGACGCAACATAGTTGTAATGTTACAAATTGCATACAATTGTCTGTTACACCTCGCATGCTAGGTTAATATTATTCATGCGTGTAACAAAGCCGTAGAAGGAACTGGAAAATTCACATTAGTGCCATCTGAATGGAGGAGGCTTTGCGACTGTTAACGAACAAAAGAATGACTAATTACAGATCTTTATAATATAGTTAGGCTTATAAATGTTTAGCTGATAGATGAGGTGTATTTTGATGCCTGATGGATATTTTCATACAAAGACATTGTATAATTGTATAGAGTTATTTTACGACGCTTTAACAACATTTTAGGTTATTTAGCGTCTGAATGAGATGAAGGTGATAATGCCGGTGAAATGAGTCCGGAGTCCAACACCGAAAGTTATCTAGCATTTGCTTATATTGGGTTGAGGGAAAACCTCGGAAAAAACATCAACCAGGTAACTTGCCCCGACCTGGAATCGAACCCGGGCCACCTGGTTTCGCGGCCAAACACGCTAACAATTACTCTACAGGTGTGGACTTTAGGGTGTTCTTTTTATAGTTTTGCACGTGTTAAAAAATATTTAATTTTGATCCTCATGACGTTTTCACATAACACATTGACTCTTCATGCACGTGGTAATAAGAAAGAGACAATGACAATGTTTCCATTTATATCATTTGCTGAACTCAAATTCTGTAGAATTTGAATGTCCAATGAACGGAATAATCATAGGATTGTTAAAACTTTCTCCTAAATGTGTGGAAATGTTAAAGTTGTATATTTACATACCATAGAACTTGGATTATAACTGTTTATTGTATTAATACTAAACAATATACTAGATATGTTTGACTTGCAGCTAACTAGCTCACTTACCCCCACCATAAGTTTCTTACTATGAACTACCGCGCACGAATGCATTTGCCTTCACGAGCAACGAATAATCTAAAACATTAACTCTTAAATTGGCAAAACTTCATTTCTCACACTAGTTTATTAAACCGTGTCGGACTGTAAAGAAAACACCTAGTGCAATGTCCATATTTTATGCGTTGTACAATATTATAGTATTGTGAAATTTTAATTTTCCTACCATTTTTTTTCTATTATTCTATTAAAGTTATAGCGTATAGCCCATTAACCTGTTATATCCTATAGGATATTTTGTCAATTTAAGAGTTAATTATATTTCACATCTTGATTCCACAACTTAATTATATTTCTAACACCTGAATAACAGAATTAAAATACATTTGTGTAATTCTTATCAAGGAAGGGAATAATTGCTTAAAATCCTCCGAAAAACATTTTCAAGATTAGTATTGTATTGTATTGTATTGTATTGTATTGTATTGTATTTATTAACACTCCATGGTATTCATACATTGCTTACAGCTAGAATATGGAACAAGTAAAAAAAAACTTAGTACTATTATAAAGTCTTAATTTATAGTCACAGTCTAGTTGAAATACATACAGACGAGGTTTACAATATAGTCTACTAGTACAACACAGTTTTAGTATCAATTTCTTGAAGCGTTGTTAAATGTCATGAATTCACCTACAGAATAGAAGGCGTGAGAAATTAGGTACTTCTTTAATTTGGCCCTAAATAAGTTTATGTTTTGATTTTCATTTTTTATATCCATAGGGAGGCTATTAAACATTTTTACTGCCATATAACGCACATCCTTTTTGATAGCATGATAGACTTGCCGATGGAGTATGAAAGTCATTTTTTTGACGTGTATTTATGCTATGAACTGTTGAATTAGTTACAAAGTTTTCACGATTACATACGAGGAAGATTATTATTGAAAAGATATACTGACAACCCATGGGCATTATTTTGTAGTTTTTTGAAAATAGTCCTACACGATTCCCTAGATTTGGCACCTACCATTATTCTAATTACTCTTTTTTGTAATATAAATATACTGTTACTCTCTGTGGAATTTCCCCAGAATATTATTCCAAAACTCATTACCGAGTGGAAGTATGCAAAGTGTATTGTTTTTAAGGTATTGATAATTATTATCTTTTGCATAGATCTAATAGCAAAGCAAGCTGAATTTAGTAAGTAGGAAATATACATTTATCATATATAGCATCCCAATTGTTTTACAGCCGAATACAGTGTTGTAATTTCATGTACAAGTATAGACAAATGTGTTACTAGCGTTGTACAAAATGTTATCCTGCATCTATTGGAGTATTTGAAATCCTTAAGAACGTGTGAAATATTACAGGAGCCTTTTAGATCTATGGGATGCGGTAAGAATTGAAAATACAGATGTAATTTGCTTTGTAAAATTCTTACATCGGGCATAGAATACGAAAATGCCTTCCCATTTTTACATTTTATTTAAGGAGTCTAAAGATTTTGTTGTAATATCAAAATTGCAGCTGAGCAGAGCATAGGTTATCATGAAACTAAGAAAAAGAAACCGTGGTTTCATGAAGATTGTTCCATTGTAGTAGATAGGACACAGGCAAAATTGAAATTCTTACAGGATCCAATTGTGGAGAATAGAGGTAATTATTTCAATGGAAGACGGGAAGCAAGTCGTACACTTAGGAATAAAAAGAGAGATTACTTGAAGGAAAAACTGAATGAGGTAGAAACAAATAGTAAGAATAAAAACATTCGAGATTTATATAAGGGTATAAAGGAATTTAAAAACGGATATCAGGCAAGGGTAAACGTGATCAAGGATGAGAATGGTGACTTTCTTGCAGACTCTCATTCAATCCTGAACAGGTGGAAAAACTATTTTGAGCAACTACTAAATATACATAGGCCAAATAGAAATGATCGGGACGAAATTCAAATACAAACTGCTGAGCCATTTATACCCGAACCCACGATTTCAGAAGTCGAAATTGCGATAGAAAATCTGAAAAAGTACAAGTCTCCAGGTATTGATCAAATTCCAGCAGAATTAATACAAGAGGGTGGAAGGGCATTATCTAGCGAAATTTATAAACTTTTACTTGCTATTTGGGAAAAGGAAATTGTACCAGAACAATGGAAGGAGTCCATAATCGTACCTATTTTTTAAGAAGGGGGGACAAGACTAACTGTAGTAACTTTCGAGGAATATCACTTTTGTTGACGTCGTACAAAATTTTGTGGAATATCCTTTCGAGAAGATTAACTCCATATGTAGATGAAATTATTGGGGATCATCAGTGTGGTTTTAGGCGTAATAGATCGACTATTGATCAGATTTTTTGTATTCGACAGATATTGGAGAAAAAAATGGGAGTATAAGGGTACAGTACATCAGTTATTCATAGATTTCAAAAAGGCGTGTGACTCTGTTAAGAGGGAAGTATTATATGATATTCTTATTGAATTTGGTATTCCCAAGAAACTAGTTCGATTAATTAAAATGTGTCTTAGTGAAACTTACAGCAGAGTTTCTATCTGATGATCTTCCAATTTACTGCGGGCTAAAGCAGGGAGATACACTATCACCTTTACTTCTTTATCTTCGCTCTAGAATATGCCATTAGGAAAGTTCAGGATAACACAGAGGGTTTGGAGTTGAATGGGTTACATCAGCTTCTTGTCTATGCGGATGACGTGAATATACTAGGAGAAAATCCACAAACGATTAGGGAAAACGCGGAAATTCTAGTTGAAGCAAGTAAAGCGATAGGGTTGGAAGTAAATCCCGAAAAGACTAAGTATATGATTATGTCTCGTGACCAGAATATAGTACGAAATGGAACTATAAAAATTGGAGATTTATCTTTCGAAGAGGTGGAAAAATTCATATATCTTGGAGCAACAGTAACAAACATAAATGACACTCGGGAGGAAATTAAACACAGAATAAATATGGGAAATGCCTGTTATTATTCGCTTGAGAAGCATTTGTCATCTAGTCTTCTGTCAAAAAATCTGAAAGTTAGAATTTATAAAACAGTTATATTACCGATTGTTCTGTATGGTTGTGAAACTTGGACTCTCACTTTGAGAGAGGAATATAGGTTAAGGGTGTTTGAGAATAAGGTTCTTAGGAAAATATTTGGGGCTAAGAGGGATGAAGTTACAGGAGAATGGAGAAAGTTACACAACGCAGAGCTGTACGCATTGTATTCTTCACCTGACATAATTAGGAACATAAAATCCAGACGTTTGAGATGGGCAGGACATGTAGCACGTATGGGCGAATCCCATAAAGAGTGTTAGTTGGGAGGCCGGAGGGAAAAAGACCTTTGGGGAGGCCGAGACGTAGATGGGAAGATAATATTAAAATGGATTTGAGGGAGGTGGGATATGATGGTAGAGACTGGATTAATTTTGCACAGGATAGGGACCAATGGCGGGCTTATGTGAGGACGGCAATGAACCTCCGGGTTTCTTAAAAGCCAGTAAGTAAAGAATTTGTTGCAACACTTAAGTGAAGGCTGCTGAATACTGTATAAATGGTTTGTGTATGTATGTTGGAGTTTCTACACTAGTTTATTTTCTGGAGTTTGCATATTTACTGCAAATATGTTTATACTTGCTATGTGAAATGCAGCAGTAATAGAAAGCACAGGGATATATTGAATTCTTGCGTACAAAATATCGCGTACTGGAGCACAAATAGGAATAACTATTGACTTGTTGCTTATTCTGAAAAGTTGAGTTTCATAGCATGTTTGATCTACAGTAATACGTAAGTGGCAACGTTAGTTATTTGTTAGGGTTTTCCATATATCCATTACATACTGGTCTCGCTTAAATGTCAGGTTAATACAGCGTCTGGTTTCCACGAATGTACAGTACGTTAGCATGTGCTCTCTACTCTCGAACTAACAAAAAAATGCTTGAATATTATTCTTTTTTTCTTCTTATTGACATAAAAAAATAAAGAAAAAACGTACAAGTTATATCTAACATAAAATTGACTGTTCATAACGGCGAATGCATCGTTATTTCAACGAAAGTTATCTGCAGTAATGTCACGAGAGGTCTCAGAACTCGACTGACATTTATTAGGACTATTTCGTGAATAAAATGAAAATGTAAATAATATATCCCTAAAATTCTATTACAAAATGTTAATAATTGTATATTAACGAATACTTAACCTATTCAGACATTGTGAAGTTGAAATACTCGTAGATGAATATCGATTACTGCAATAAAGAAATTCGAAGTTATTATTCAGTAATGCCAATTGCGAAAAGCAAATTACAGGTTTAACAATATATATTTTGATGTACCGAAGTACATATGATATTTCCATGCAGATATTCTGCGTCATCATATGATGAAAGAGTGATGGAACGGAGAAAAATTCTCTCCGGCGCCGGGATTTGAACCCGGGTTTTCAGCTCTACGTGCTGATGCTTTATCCATCACTCTTTCATCATATGATGACGCAGAATATCTGCATGGAAATATCATATGTACTTCGGTACATCAAAATATATATGATATGCGTAATAAATCGCTTTGTGATTTAAGACGGCGCCCATACCGTCGGATCCCAGCCAACCAGTCACTCATTCGAGTGCACCTCAACACATGTAAGGACTTCGGTCCTGCGTTCATAGACATCTATGACGTTGTGCAGAGGGCGGCCACTAGAGGGAACCCAAGAGATGGAGCTTAATCTGAGACGATTCTAACCGGCGTCGGGGTTGTATCCGGCGTGGCTTAGTGGATAAAGCATCAGCACGTAGAGCTGAAAACCCGGGTTCAAATCCCGGCGCCGGAGAGAATTTTTCTCCGTTCCATCACTCTTTCATCATATGATGACTCAGAATATCTGCATGGAAATATCATATGTACTTCGGTACATCAAAATATATATGATATGCGTAATAAATCACTTTGTGATTTAAGACGGCGCCCATACCGTCGGATCCCGGCCAACCAGTCACTCATTCGAGTGCACCTCAACACATGTATGGACTTCGGTCCTGCGTTCATAGACATCTATGACGTAGTGCAGAGGGCGGCCACTAAAGGGAACCCAAGAGATGGAGCTTAATCTGAGACGATTCTAACCGGCGTCGGGGTTGTATCCGGCGTGGCTTAGTGGATAAAGCATCAGCACGTAGAGCTGAAAACCCGGGTTCAAATCCCGGCGCCGGAGAGAATTTTTCTCCGTTCCATCACTCTTTCATCAGGTTTAACAATGTTAATTACATGTACTGGACTTTTCTCTTATTATTATAACATAAATACATTTTCATTATCTGCTGAAATCATAACTTAATTTAACAGTATCAATGGGGACAGCTATATACCAATGCTTATGTATTCACAGCGAGACATGTTGCTACACAGTGAAGCCATCTCTGTATAGATAGGCTTAATTAAAACACGAATTTTATTACGCCATACGGAAGGCAGTTTGATCAAAGACCTTATTACTATGCAAGGTATTTGGGTTTGATATGCGATTATGTTACATAAATTTGAACATCTGACTTTCTATTAATTGTTTCATTTCATTCACAAAATATAAATTTTATAGGATACTTATAGGTTAAGTTACCTGTGGAAGCAGGACCAATGTCAGCTGTGCCTTATTTCGACCGTTACTTACAATCAGTGCTACACGAAAGCATTTTTATAGCTCGACAAACGCATTCTCGCTGTAGTGTGTAACGGAACTAAAGCTGCATCTACACAGTTCAATATTCCAATCGCGTATGCGTGCAATCTGGGAAGAATATTGAAAGAATCAAGTTTAAAAGGTACGTTCAATTAAGATGCATGAAGATTTTGTGTCTACATGGTGCGCCGTTTTGAACGTCGTCTTCACTGCGTAAATATATTAATTAATATTAAATATCAATCTTGCATTCATTGCTTTAAAGTTGAAAGAAACGTTTAACCGTGTAGTTGCATCTTAATGTATTCATGATCATCAATTTACGGGGAAACAGTTGGCGACAACGACTAAACAAAAGAACGACCATGCGATACATTGATAGCGATAAATCTAGCTGCAAAAATTATCGCAAAGTCTGACTGTGATTGGTTGGAATTGAAAATTTCATTACACTTCATTGGTCGGAAATGGAATGACGTCATATGAACGAAATGGTCGTCATTTTTCAGGAACATGAATTGAAATATTAATAGCCCACTAAGTCTTAATGGAATCTTTATTTCTGCTGACTGACTTCTAGTGCAACATCAGAAGCGCAATTCTTATTTTCGATGCGTTTTATACAGGGTGTTAAGAAAAAAGTATCCAATATTTTAGGAGGTGATAGTATGCATCAAAACAAGAAAATTATGCCCAATAAACATGGGTCCTACAACACATACTTTCTAAAATCTGAACACTTGTTCATAGGAGGTGCTCAATGTGACGTCCATTCATGGCAATACATTCCTCTGCCCTGAGCGTAAGGAATCACGCATTCTTTGAAATTTATTTTAATACGTTAATAGGAAAGTCCCGATAACGATCCCCAGTTAATCTCTGTGGTAGCACGTATGACCCTATTATTCTATTACCAAGAACGTCTGCCCATACGTTGATTGAGAATCGGTGCTGATGCCTTGTTTCTTCAACTGCAGGGGGATTTTCATCAGCCCACACATGCTGATTACGAAAATTCACAACATCATCTCTGCTGAACCCAGCTCATATCCGCAACCAGACTTTTCTTTTCAGTATTCCTTGCGACGTATCAGTATTCCATGCCAGGGGTGTCAACTACGATGTCCACACCTGTGGAGTAACGGTCAGCGCGTCTGGCTGCGAAACCAGGTGGCCCGGGTTCGAATCCTGGTCGGGGCAAGTTACCTGGTTGTGGTTTTTTCCGAGGTATTTCCCTCAACCCAATACGAGCAAATGCTGGGTAACTTTCGGTGCTTGACCCCGGACTCATTTCATCGGCATTATCACCTTCATTTCATTCAGATGCTAAATAACCTAGATGTTGATAAAGCGTCGTAAAATAACCTACTAAAATAAAAACTAAAACCTCAGTATTACGTTCTACATTCCTGTAAGTGTTAACATTAAATAACCTAGCTACAGACTCCCATGCTCTTCCCTTATGACATAAGTTTTTTTTTTTGGTTTCTAGCACATTAATATAGTCATTCACTATCTCAACTACCTTAAATGTATCTTATAGTTCTGTTTTCCAATTCCTTTTGATTTATATTTATTTCTTTGTAATAAACTCCGTAAACAAAATGGTAATAATAATGTTCAGAAATACTTAAAAAGTAATACTGGTATCACAGTCTAGTACATACAGTCACGAAGCTTGAGTTCTGAGGGTGCTAGGAACAATAGACTGTGCAGGTACTATTTCGCATTGTCTGTAATAGCGATCCTAGTTGTTGTATGGATGCATATTTACTACGTATTGAGCTTCGTGACTGTATATGCTCGTACTAGACTGTGCTGGTATTGTGAATGCACTTTATAAACAAAACACTATCGAAAGTATTGCCAACCTCTGTTCCAATCCTGCTAACTATGGAATAGTAACCTTGGAATAAACGAATGTCATAAAACACGGTACTCCATTTATTCGAAGCTTTATTTCGCGATCGTACAACTGGGCCTTAAGTCATTTTTTTGTCGTTTGCATACATAACATTTAACATTGCCATAAGGAACCTGTGTTCCATACCCAGTAAACAGAAGGGATAATGGGCCACAACGAAAGATTATTTTATATCGAGTTTGTGTACTATTTTGTATTACATTTGGCATAAGTAGGTGTTTGTGAAGGCTCATAAATTAAGATGCATAGCATTATTATTATTATTATTATTATTATTATTATTATTATTATATAGTTAATTCAAATATCTTGGAGCAACAGTAACAAATATAAATGACACTCGGGAGGAAATTAAACGCAGAATAAATATGGGAAATGCGTGTTATTATTCGGTTGAGAAGATCTTATCATCCAGTCTGCTGTCCAAAAATCTGAAAGTTAGAATTTATAAAACAGTTATATTACCGGTTCTTCTGTATAGTTGTGAAACTTGGACTCTCACTCTGAGAGAGGAACATAGGTTAAGGGTGTTTGAGAATAAGGTGCTTAGGAAAATATTTAGGGCTAAGCGGGGTGAAGTTACAGGAGAATGGAGAAAGTTACACAACGCAGAACTGCACGCATTGTATTCTTCACCTTACATAATTAGGAACATTAAATCCAGACGTTTGAGATGGGCAGGGCATGTAGCACGTATGGGCGAATTCAGAAATGCATATAGAGTGTTAGTTGGGAGACCGGAGGGAAAAAGACCTTTAGGGAGGCCGAGACGTAGATGGGAGGATAATATTAAAATGGATTTGAGGGAGGTGGGGTATGATGATAGAGACTGGATTGGTCTTGCACAGGGTAGGGACCGATGGCGGGCTTATGTGAGGGCGGCAATGAACCTTCGGGTTCCTTAAACGCCATTTGTAAGTAAGTATTATTATATAGTTACTTCATATGAGTAGAAACATTTCAGACCTTCTGTATTCATCATAACAATTTCTACGTTAGTAAACAGAATTAAAAAAAATGACTGCGTGTTCCTATGCTAGGATGACGTGAAAGTTGCCTCGGAATGAAGAAAACCATTTAGAACACCTGTCGTTGCGATAACAATAAAATGGGATGGAGATACTTTGAAAAAAAAAGTTATGCCTACCAGTAAATGGACGAGAAGTTTTATTTCTCATTTTGGTGAACGTCTTTTAGCCCTTGTTTTTTGTTACTTATAAAAGCACGGTACAAGATAAGATTTTTTTCGTTCTGAAATTATCCTAGCTGTAGAAAATTGAGGTCGATGTGTGGGTGAATCTGTGAGTAGGTGGGTGAGTGATTGGATGAATGGAGGTCGGATCCTGGTTAATTAATCGTTTGTCTCTTTGTAACAGAGAACTGTGAATAACAGATTCAGCAGAATTGGCAACCCTTCCAGTTCCCTAGCGACAAGCGATTGAAAATAAAAAAAAGAATGTCAGAATCCTATCACGTCAAATCTTCAATTCCAAGACATTTATAGCCCACTGTTTGATCAATTTGAATAGCGTCTTTGGCGTATAGTCTTAGAAAAAAGTTTTACTGCACAGATACTTTATTAGTCCCAGACAAGAAGCAATGCGCATGATCAAACATACAACGAAACAAAACTAATTTTGTGCGAGATCGTGCGTATTTGCTTGGTTTCCGCACAAAACCAATCCGCGGAAAGTCTACAATTCCACATTCAGTATTCCCAACCTAACACACATAACAATTTCCCTCTTCTTACCGCTTAAGTGACATATTGATTTTACTGCTTTAGGCTTTTAACATATTATATTTAGAG
Organism: Periplaneta americana; assembly: GCF_040183065.1. NCBI lineage: Eukaryota > Metazoa > Arthropoda > Insecta > Blattodea > Blattidae > Periplaneta > Periplaneta americana. The sequence goes on along the minus strand of NC_091118.1, from coordinate 211,179,649 downwards.
ACGTTCAATATAGTAATAATTATAAATTGGAAACTTACCACTGCAATTTCACCTAAATTGCACTGTTAATTATTGTTTTTAAATATTTGCAAAAATTAAGTTAACTCTACAACTCCACTAAAGTTACTGCATTCGTGATGCAAGTACCATTAAGGAAGCCGTGAAAAAATCAACAAGATTCCAGATGCCGATGTTATTACTGAAATATGTTATATAAATAATATTGTTAAAATATTAAAATGAAAAATAAATCATTACATAACCTTACCATTTGTTTTAAGTTCGCATTTATGAACTGGGGAGGAAAAAAAAGACAGACGTATATCACGGCTTGCTGGAGTATAGTAAACACAGAAAACATTTTAAAGCAACAATGTTGAAGATAGATATTTTTGTTTTACAAATTTGCCGTCATTGAACAGAAACCAAGATGGAGATTTCATTGCAACTAATTAGAAATTCCTCTTTCAGGTATGTAATAAACGATCTTCGCACAAAATAATGTACGATACACGAGCGGTATGTTTTCTTTAAATTCTCGGAAATTAAAAAAGCTCAACTACGTTTCGCTTTTTCAAACTTTTCCTCGAACAAGAAAACTTCAACATACCGCTCTTGTAACGCATATTACTATTATTATCTCAACTAGTCTTTCTCTTGTACTAGAATGCCATCCTAGGAAATCGACCGACACATTTTAATGCCAGTTTTGTGTCGCCTGTAATTTCTAAACTACACGACGTACTCCAACGAAGTAAACGGCAATCGATAGATGAAGGATCATTGTATCCAATGTGACGTTGAGTTGGAGCAGATGACGTCATCTAGAGATACGTCGCGCGGCAACAGAGGCAGTGTAACTCGAGTATGCGAAGCGATAGAACGTTCATAGTGGTGTCAAACGAATCGTAACGAACCAGGCTACAATCTGAATTGAGTAAAATCAGGATTTGGTCAGCTAAATTGGAAAAATTTGCGAGTGAATTTGAGTGAACACAGAAAATTCACAATATCGAGAGGAATGCAGCACAAATGAGAGCGAGCGTATAAGCAACTGGTAGCTAACGATAGAGCACAATGGTTACTATAGCAACCGACATGTTGAATCTCAATACATACAAGACGAGTACCGAAGATATACCAGGATTTCAGTGTCCAGTAGGAATTGATTTTCTTTGCCACAGCTGACGTTTATCTTAACAAAAATTCTATCAGTGACGTGTTCACGCGTGAAAATTGTGGCTTGTGGCCGATATTTTTGAACTGTGAAAAAGAAAAATATTCCACAGACGTTTCTTTCTCCGTATGGAAATCTGCGTACACTCCGGTATAAAATGTTCAAATTGTCCGTTGTATTTTCTGCTTCTTTTTTCCGGCCTGAAATTAAAAGCCCTAGTATATTTATATTCAAAACTAGCCGTATCCGTGCGCTCCGCTGCACCCGTTAGAAATAAATATAAAGTAATTACATAATTAAAATAGGACATTTGATCCAGGGAACATTCGTGTTTGATAGAAGGATAAATCGTTTAATATGTTACTTAATTTAAATTGTATTTAAAATATTAAAATGCGATCATTTTGATCCAGAGACCACTCATTTGGTGCAATGAAAATTCCTTTAACATGTTTCTTAATTGTTATTACCAATTATTTTTGGAAAAGCGAAAATTAACAGAAAAATTTTGGCTACAGATTTATTATTATGTTTATATTATATTATATTATATTATGAAAAAGTGTGTTAACGGATGTACTCGAATTAGAAAGTTTTTAATTTGTTGTGGGAGCTCTTGAATCTCAGGAGGAACAACTTTTACAACAGCGCAACATAATCTGCTTGGCTCATTACCCAATTTTTTTGCATTGCATTTATTGCATATGTATTTTATGTATTTTAACACGATTCAATTGAGCATAGTTAAAATTTGAATTATAAAATAATGTATTGCTAAGCTGACGTACTATTACTGCATACTAAATCAATACACTCTCGTTGTTCGTTAATTCTCTGAGATAAAAATGAATATGTTCATAAACATTATTATAAGAAATACAGGAAATGAATATACAGAATAGCCTATCAAGTTTTGTATGCATAAGAAGCTATTTTAATCTTACCTGTCCTCAATTCACTCACAAGTTACTGTAATAACATTATAGCATTATGTCCATCCAGAGAAACTACACTTTCCAATGATGAAATAATAATTAATTATACAAATCGGTTAATTTAGCTTCCGATATTACCATACAAATACAGAAACATTGTCTGTAGGCTATCTTTCATAGCTTTCGATTGTTGTGTCCAAGGCCCCTTATAGACGAAGTCATTTGTTTTTTAGTTCAATATACCGCCTTAGATGGCAGTTATTTTAATTTTAAAACTCATTTATCTCATTAAATATCAGTCCTATCAAAATGTTTCAAGGAATAAAACTTATCGGAAATTATTTTTTAGAAACTTTTGTTATGTAACATTTTTCACAAAAATCAATAATAAGCGAGATATTTCGATTTATTTAATTCAGGCCCCCTTATAACCCCCCTTTTAAATAATGTATTTTGAATGCCATATAGCCTATAATCTAAGTTACAACGAACTTAATTTATGTTCCAATTTTCATCGAAATCGGTTCAGCCATTATCGCGTGAAAAGGTAACAAACATACAGACAGACAGACAGACATACAAACAAAATTTTCAAAAAAGCGATTTTCGGTTTCAGGGTGGTTAATTATATATGTTAGGACCAATTATTTTTGGAAAATCGAAAATTACCAGAAAAATTTCGGCTACAGATTTATTATTAGTATAGATTGGTTATTAATCGCCGCTCTATCAACTTATTGCATCCAAGCCACTCGTAATGTAACGCTAACTGGCGTGTATTTGAATACCGTTCGGGCCAATAGCCAGATCGTTTTTTTTTTCCTTGTGGTGTTCCTAACACTAACATAGATATCAGTTAATCGCACATATATAAAGATAGACAGCATATTCACACAATCCAGGCGAATACAGAGCCGGTTTGCTCCTTCTTTACATACTGGCTTATATTCTTTCTCAATGGGGATGTTTCCATTTGTTAATAGATATTGGGTGACCTTCAACTGTTTTCAATCATGTGTTACAGCAAAAGGAAAAACTACTTGCTAGAACACTGATTTATAAAAGAAGTTGAGGAAAATTCCAACAAAAGAAAAACTGAAATAGGAAGAGGTTTGTAATAAATATGAATAATAAAAAATATAATTAAAATATCTTAATCTTAAAATGCGAGGTCATGATTAAAAGAATCCTGAAGTGCTCCCAACTTCCTGTGTTGTGTTAAACAGATTCCTAGTAATTCGAATATCATTCAAACTTTATTTATACGTAATTCTCAATTGTACGTAATTTAAACAATTCTCCTCCAATTACAGTGCAATCCAAGTTTTATTGTACAGGGACATCACTTTATTTTTAACCAACATTTTTAACATTAACCTGCTATGCTCGGAAACACTGTTGCCCCCTTCCATTACAGGAGTTTGATGTTACTAGTGCAATATGTAAACAAATCATTTTACTAGGTATAGGAGGAGAGAAAAGTAGTGTATCCATTTATGTTGTAGGGAAAGACGATATTACAATTTTCAGTTTGATCATCACTTTTACGGAATTTATCAAAGTACAGCAGAGTAGTAACATTTTTTTTTTCAAAAACTCAACTTTTCAGGTGGCTATGTTCGTTATGTAATGTCTACTTTATTTAGCATATTAATTATTGATGTTAACATAAAATATAGAGAGTGCATTTAAATTGAGGGGGTCATAAGTAAAGGGCTGTAAGTGCACTTAAGTTTCTTTCGAGAAAATGGGGTTTAAATATTTAAGCTTTCGTAAAATCGGTGAAATTTTTATTTAAGTTTTAATATGTGATGCGATTAAAATATCCCTTTGCCACTAAAATTTTAGATACTTTTGCTTACACTGGATGCACTTAACTCATGTTATTACAAATATCACTAGCATTCCTTTTCTTCTAGCCAACTAAATTCAAAATAAGCTAATCAGAATTTTTAAACAAGTTGCTGAAAATGGTTGCCGTTCATTACAATGCAGGCTTCAATTATTTACGCATATTATTAAAAACATTTTGAAGCATATTCTCTGAAATTGAATTTATCGTTTCTTGAATATAATTTTTTAGTACGATATTATTAATATAGGTTCTTTCTTCTATAGAAAACGCAACCATATTTCTGAAACACACTATACACTGTAGTGTTTACTTCACTGCTTGAAGACTTCGAATGCAACAGCAGCCGTAAGTTTGTGTGTCTGACGGGAGCAAGGACATTAGTGAAGGGGTGGGAATGAAGTACATTCAGAAATGCAGGTACAATAAAAATGCAAGTAAAAATAAAATGATGTCCCTGTATATTGCATACCCTTGATCAATTAGTTGTCTTATACCTGGAAAAATCCTAACCAAATAATCCAAACGGGATTCAAACCGGTGGCCTCGGAGTACGAGACCACTTCAATGCCTGCTTAACCTCTTAATGAACTTTGTGTTTATCAGTTAGGACGAAGTCTTAAAATTACAGACTTGCTAGCGAGAAAACATTAGTTATGTAACCACTTTCACAGTAAAAAGAATCGATAAGCTCTGTTGTACCATAATCAAAGGGTAGTTGGGCTTTCTTCTGCCCCCTTGTCGTGGAGGTCGTTTTACAAATGCCAACTGTACCAACCACCTGACACCGGTAGACACATTGATAACATATTGCTTGGACTGTTTTTATGACGAAATCAACTGCAGACACCGCATGCAGGCTAGGAGCTCTCAAGCCAGCCAATCAGAACAGTCCAACGTAACCCGTCCTCTACTGATCCAGAAGGCTGTGTTACGAGAATAGTCAAATACGTAGCAAAACGCGTTCTTCAGTTGTTTTATACACCAGATCTTCATTTATTTTTATTAGCTCGGATTTCTAAATGTCGTTTTATTTTTATTGAGTGCTGATATTTTATCTGGCTTTTTTACGTTTTCTGTCGTCTTGAAACAGCAAAAAATTAATTTTATTATCTGGTAAGGAAGACATCTTTGGAACAGATGCATTATAGGACCCATCCACTGCCATCGTGATCTAATACAGGCCGTAAGGCAGACCACGTGACTCGCTTAACAGCTGATCGCGAAGGGCGGTCTTTCAACCGTATGAATTAGTTGCAGTGCATGAAGAATAACATATATTTCTCTGAAATGCAGTGCAATTGCGTCAGTAAAATTTTAAACAGTGATTGTGAGACACTTGAGACACAATTTACTTGCAATTTAAGGTATAATATTATTTTTGGCGTGAAAATTACGTTGTTGCAGGCAAAGTTCGTATGTGTAATACCTGCCTTTATTTCGATTAAATATTGCGCCCTTATGTGGTTAAGTGAAATTTTGGTCTTATAAACAGTAGGCTAAATATGTGTAATAATATATACGTGAACGTGAAACATTGACTGGCATGTAAAGTAAGTTGTGATTAGGCCTAAGTGCAGCGTTACCGATGCTACTCTTGTCTAATCCATTATTGTTAGTTTACCGTATTTGTCTTATTAAATTTAAATTATTGCGCCCTTTTTACTTGTGAATAACCTACATTATACGAGTAAATAATACGACGTTTGATAATATATACAATTTGAACTAAAAACGAGATACATACATATATTACGAAAAATTATACCCTATAGTTTTAATTACTGTTATAGAATCTAGAATTATAATTAGTTGAAATAAAGCACTCGTGCTTCATTACGAAATTCTTGCACATTCATTTATGCACGTTTCAACAATTTTCAGTTGCATCGCACGCATATTTTAATGCGTTGAAGTTATAGGTTATGTTTATTCTATCAGTACTTGCCTTATTTCCATATTCGCAATTATGCATTATAATTAAGCATAATGCTACGTATAACTTATAATAAATGCAATTTGTCTACACTTCAATTGTATTTATTCGTTTCAGACGGTACTCCAGTCTGAAGTCTGATTAGTTTAATATGTTACTAGGGCTAAACTAGCGCTGAGGTAGTTCCCTTCGTATTCATACATCTTGCATATACAGATTAGTTCGGTTCGTTCAGGATTTTAATATGCCTTGCTTATAGGATCAAATGCATCTCCACAAAAAAATAAATTCAACTGTTTTCAGTCCAGAAATTACCGGAACTATACCTCAGCGCTACTAAGTAATATAACGTATGTACATTTCATAGGAGGGACTGTGGTGAATTTTCTACCTATAAGTAAGGACGGTAACCGTGTTCTGAAGTTTATCCTAAAAATATATTCTTCTTTATTAAATCTCAAAACAGTTTTCGTTCTCAACTTAAGCCTAAAATGTTGACTCAGATAGGTTATGTTAACATGGTAAATTCTCTTCACATAAAAATAACACAGTTTTATTTATTATTCCTGCCACATTATGCAACACATAAATGGAACTTATGCACATATTACATTGAATAAAAATTTAATTGCATTATTTATTTGTTCCCTACTATACTGGGTTGTAATGAATTGTATTTATCTAACCTACCAGATTAACACACAACTGTACATACACTAATTTCATAGGAGGGACTGTGGTAAATTTTGTACCTACAAGTAAGGAAGGTAGATGTGCTAAATTAAAATCACAATATAAATAATTCTTCTTCATTAAATCTCAAAATAGCTTCCATTCCAAACTTAAAATGTTGATGCAACCAGGTTATGTTAACATGTAAAACTTCGTTCACATTAAAATAACACAGTTTTGTAATTACTTCTGCAACATATTATGCAATAAGAAGTGTGAAGGGGTCTTATACAAACATTACACTAAATAAAATTGAGCGCCGACACGCTATAAAGTAATATATTTCACTCAGCTCCGTATACTCAAATAGAAAAGCCCGACTCATCGAGTGACGTCACACAACCTGCATTACGGCCTGGTCTAGATCACGATGGAGTGACCCATCCCGAGTATTCCATAGTTTCGATTATATATTGTATATTTTCGATTATTATATCAAGTTTGCCATCTTAACAATACTAAACACATAGTACTATAAGCATGTATAATTTAATAAAACCAACAACAATGATATTAAGCTCATATTAGTCACCTTTGTTATACAATACATTAAATTTTATTCAAAATAAAGCTAAAGAAACAAACCAAAGATAAACTTTAAACACAGTAACATTAAACTTTCAAACAATACAACATTGGTATTAATACAACAATAAAATAAGTTCATATTAGTCATCTTTACAATATATTATAAAATACCAATTCTACTCAATTTATACTGCATTTTTGGTCCAGGGAAAATACTAGTCTTTCACAAAAACACATTTTTACTAGTATTTTCCCTGGACCAAAGAATTAAAAACAAAATTGGCGTAAAATTAGCATTTTACCATGGACCTCACTGAAGATGTTCCGTTTCATCTTCTCCGTTATTCGAGTGATTTCACAAAGTGCTACGATACGGCGTTTCTGTGTCTATCATTTAATACCTTGTAATTTCCAATGACATCTCCACAGGAGTTCATCTCGTTTACTTTTAAATTTCTTCAGTCTCACCCCAGGATTGCATGTTTCGCAAAACATTTCACTCCTAAGCAAACCACATTCGCATGAAAAACGATAAACATAGCCTACATGCCTTTATTCATGGATAAAGCTACTAAAAAGTTTACAACTTTTTTATAATTCCATAATTTCCTTTCGAGGCCTACATTTTAAGGGAACTGGGTGGTGATACTGTACGATTAAAAAATTTCAATACAAAAGTTTAGCTGAATATTTCTAGGCTTCTAGTGCTCAGACTGGAATAAAAATTTCCAGGCTTATACAATCAATCATTCTGAATTCAGTAGTATAAAAGACAACTAATTCGTTTCGTATCCAAGTGCAAAAGAAAGGCCTTAACTGATAACCTGTTTTCAGACTTTGCTAAGTGTACCTCATTCTTCAGGTGCACATTACTTGCTACTATCTTCACTCATATACCTTGCATTTTTTTAAGTTATCTAGTAATGTGTATTGTAAATTCCAAAGCAATGTTTAGTTAAATATTTTACCCCTAATGAAACAGAAAAATATTGAACTATAATATTTTTTACAATCTATTCAGTGCATATATCATTGCAATAAGTTAATGTCTCAGGAATCTTCTATGCCACATCAGTAAATTTAAAAATGCAGTTATATTGTCAGACTCCAAAGCAGCTATTCTATCAATAGTCTCTAAACACACACCTTCATCTCAAACAGCAGAAATAACTAAAATGCTCTCTCAATTAATATCTCTCAATAAAAGAATTGTATTCCAATGGATACCATCCATCCCATTGTGGAATCCAGGGAAACGAGAATGCGGATGCTTTAGCAAAGAAGGGCAGCATTGCTACTTACAGACCTGTTACTAAATCTACGTATTACTCTGTGAAGAGATTTATTAAATCTACATACTCAGACTTCAACAAACAAAATTTGATAACTCAATCCCAAGGGAAAAAATGGAACTCTCTGCATCAAAATCCACAGTTAATTCCCGATTTGCCACGAAAATCGTCTGTAGCTGCATTTAGATTGGCCAAACACCTGCATAGAATTGGAATATATCAGTTCCCTAACTGCCCATTGTGCAACTCAAACCAAGAAATGGATTCGGAACACCTCAAAATCTGTGCTTCAGTGGCTGGTCATGATAATATCTTTGAAAAATATTGGAGTGCAAGAGGTCAAATGACTTTATTGTCAAACGCCTGGCATTAGAAAACAACAACAACATATATTTTTTTCTCGTGTTATGTGTGTGATATTCTTAAACCTATAGGTCTACTATGAAGAACACAGGCTGCAGAAAACGGTGTAAAAATTTAATGTAAATTGATTAAGTAATTTCAGAGAAAAATGCACGGAAGTTTAAAAAATGTCAACTTATGGAAAACTGTATTTAAATAAAAAAAAGAAGAATAATGTATGAATTATATGCACCGCCAAATTTAAAGAGTCATTTAAAAGGCTTATCTGCAGAAATACACCCAACAACATTAAATTGTTTTAAAGAGCAGTTTTGTAGTTCATTTTAAAACACAAAAGAAAAGATAGGATTTTTGACCCCTAATCACTATCTGGTTCCCTTAAATCAAGAGGGAGAATTTGATTTACTTCTTATTTATATTTAACTATAGCATTCGAAATTGCCGCCATGATTATGTTCAAACTAATTTACAATAATATTGTTTGGTTGGCAACATAATGAAAACAATATATATCGATCATTTAATTGATCGAAACGCAACTTCCGTTGACCTTTTTTTTGTGGCTTTGCATATTTTTATATTTAGGGTGGGTCCTATAATGCATCTGTTCCACATTTTTTATTACTTACGGTTCAACGTATTGCTCATTATACGTTTACAAGTATATAATTTTTTTTATACATGGCATTGTTATTTTTAATCGAAAACATTAAGAATGATGGATATTATCATGTTTCTTAAAATAGGTGTAACGTTTATGTGCCGTGTTACTTTTATTTGCCTTATCTACGTAAAGAATAATGCACAGAAAATTTATGTTCTTACTCGGTCCACGCTATATTCTCATTGGTTTGGAGTGATTTTTACTAAAGAATTTACTCAAGACTATTATCTAGCCAAGCCAAGAACCACACTATTATATTCACATTCCTTTTGGTTATGTAATGTCTGTCCTTATAAATATTATCAAGGATTCTCTTCAAATATTACATCATCATCTCTATTTCAATTAATCCAATTATATTTGCCTTCAACAATTAACTTTCTTTTTTCTTTAATGTACCACATCACATTATATTGTACATGTTTATTGTATTAAAGACCCTTGTGGTCACTCAAATTCTTTGACCTGATGTCTATAATTTAGAATAATATATATACGCCGTTTGGGGATCATCAGTGTGGTTTTAGGCGTAATAGATAGACTATTGATAAGATTTTTTGTATTCGACAGATAATAGAGAAAAAATGGGAGTATAAGGATAGTACATCAGTTATTCATAAATTTCAAAAAGGCATATGACTCAGTTAAGAGGGAAGTTTTATATGATATTCTTATTGAATTTGGTATTCCCAAGAAACTAGTTCGATTAATTAAAATGTGTCTTAGTGAAACGTAAAGCAGAGTCCGTATAGGTCAGTTTCTATCTGATGCTTTTCCAATTCACTGCGGGCTAAAGCAGGGAGATGCACTATGACCTTTACTTTTTAACTTCGCGCTAGAATATGCCATTAGGAAAGTTCAGGATAACAGGCAGGGTTTGGAATTGAACGGGTTACATCAGCTTCTTGTCTATGCGGATGACGTGGATATGTTAGGAGAAAATCCACAAACGATTAGGGAAAACACGGAAATTTTACTGCAAGCAAGTAAATAGATAGGTTTGGAAGTAAATCCCGAAAAGACAAAGTATATGATTATGTCTCGTGACCAGAATATTGTACGAAATGGAAATATAAAAATTGGAGATTTATCCTTCGAAGAGGTGGAAAAATTCAAATATCTTGTAGCAACAGTAACAAATATAAATGACACTCGGGAGGAAATTAAACACAGAATAAATATGGGAAATGCCTGTTATTATTCGGTTGAGAAGGTTTTATCATCTAGTCTGCTGTCAACAAATCTGAAAGTTAGAATTTATAAAACAGTTATATTACCGGTTGTTCTGTATGGTTTTGAAACTTGGACTCTCACTTTGAGAGAGGAACATAGGTTAAGGGTGTTTGAGAATAAGGCGCTTAGGAAAATATTTGGGGCTAAGAGGGATGAAGTTACAGGAGAATGGAGAAAGTTACACAACGCAGAACTGCACGCATTGTATTCTTCACCTGACATAATTACGAACATTAAATCCAGACGTTTGCGATGGGCAGGGCATGTAGCACGCATGGGCGAATCCAGGAATGCATATAGAGTGTTAGCCGGGAGACCGGAGGGAAAGAGACCTTTGGGGAGGCCGAGACGTAGATGGGAAGATAATATTAAAATGGATTTGAGGGAGGTGGGATATGATGATAGGGACTGGATTAATCTTGCACAGGATAGGGACCGATGGCGGGCTTATGTGAGGACGGCAATGAACCTTCGAGTTCCTTAAAAGCCATTTGTAAGTAAGTATATATACGCCGTGGTAAACACAAAATATCAAGTAGGCCTACACATTAATGCAGAGGTCTCCAAAAAGCGTATTATCATTCGTGCTCTCGATGCTGCCCGCCGAACACAGTGTGCTGTAAGGCTAGAGAAGGGGAAGAGACTCGTACCTCAACAGATGGAAGCGATCAGTGGGGGATCGCGGCAACGGTCTGCTTATGTTTACAAATAATAACATCAAAAGAATAAGACATATCATACGTTTGTATATTATTTTGATATACTATGAAGCTGGAGCCCCGTCTGTTGCTATGGACACAAGCCATTGCACATTCAACCTCTTCTGTTCTATGGTGCCTTTCAGTGCCTGGAAAAGATCTTCTTCAGTTGTGTTTTGTAATTACATCTAGAAGACATTCAGCCACAGTAAAACGTCTATCAACTCCTCGGATGAAAATGGCTAGGTGAGCTTTGTCATTTCTATCTGTGCTTTCGTCCAATGCAAGTGAGTAAGCTACGAATTGGTTAATTGTGGTTTCGACTTCAGATTCAATTACATTTACAATCTTAAATTCATTCTCTGAACTGTAATTGGAAACAATTTAATTTTCTTAAACTTTGAGTTTGTTCTGGACACGGTATTTTAGTAGCGTTCTGTATGCACGATTTTACAAACGATGCTTCTGTAAAGGGCTTCATTGATTTTCGAATATTTCAAGCTAGAACATAGCTAGAAAGAAGTTTTTTTTTTTGTTTAAGACTGAGAACACGTGTATGATTTCTGTTTATATTTTATTGTTTTATATTTATCTAAATATATGTATGCCTAAGAATTTCACCTAAAATTAAATAAAAAACTATAAGTATGTCATACGGAACTGAGTGTAAACGTTTTGTAATATACTGATTATTATGTATAACCAACAGTTCTACAGATAACCCCAAAATAAATTATTTTCACATGTCAAACATGCCTGTAATTGTATGATATTCTTTGTGAAGAGTCGAGTATTGTCGTCGCAAGTTGAATTTTAACACACCCTTAAGAATTTTCGAACAAATTAAGCATTTCACATTCTCCTCACTAACACAAAAATTTCTCTTCCTCTTCATCCTTGAATGTACTACGTCCATGATTAGAAGACATTGTGAAACGGTGGAACACTCCGACCAACACAATGACAATGGCAGTCCGCCACTGCTCTTCGTTTGCGCATAAACATTGAGTACAGTACAGGTGGGGATGGGTGAGGCGGAGCGCGCTCATTACGTACTGGCTTCGGTTCCGTTCAGGGGCTTACTCGCTAGTAGTCTTTTGGAGACTTCTGCATTAATGTATAGGTACATTAGGTTCCTTTTAATGTAGCATAATGGTTAATTACATTTCACTGATTGGAATTGACATAATATGAGTGTAAAAGGTTAGTTGTAATGAAATGCATACGGACTATATTTTATAGCGTATATGGTTTTGGTTTTCAAGCAATCGCAGGTCAGTCAGTGACGTCATATTATTTTACTCACTTTTTTGGTCTAATATGGCACTTCTTGGCTTTGATAGGCAATAATTTAGAAACATGTTGAACGAATTATCATTGCACCGAAAAACAGATGCTCCCTGGACCATATGATCATATTTTAATTCTTTGGATACAATATCAATTAAGAATCCTGTGAAGTTATTGAATGAAATAGCTAGAATAATTTTATTCCCTTGTACATTACACTCGAAATATGTCTACAACATGGTGGATTTGGTGAAAAAATGTTTTCATATCATAGGAGGAGTAAAAGTAGGAGGAAGAAGAATAAAGTGCATAAGATTTGCTGATGATATGGCGTTGTTAGCAGAAGAGGAGATGATACTAAGGGATATGCTACTGGAGCTAAATGACAGCTGTGAGCAGTATGGGATGAAGATAAATGCAAACAAGACGAAGATCATGGTTATAGGAAGAAGAATAAAGAAGGTAAACTTGCGAATTCTAAATGAGGCAGTAGAGCAAGTGGACAGCTTCAAATACTTGGGGTGTACTATAAGCAGTAACATGAGCTGCTGCCAGGAAGTCAAAAGGAGGATAGCAATGGCCAAGGAAGCTTTTAATATAAAAAGGAGCATCTTCTGCGGACCTCTGGAAAAAGAACTAAGGAAGATGCTAGTGAAGTGCTGTATGTGGAGTGTGGCATTGTATGGGCCAGAAACATGGACGTAACGACGAAATGAAGAGAAACGAATAGAAGCATTTGAATTGTGGATATGGATGAGAATGGAGCGTGTGAAACTGGAAAGACAGAATAAGAAATGAAGCTGTGTTGGAAAGAGTGGGTGAAGAAAGAATGATGCTGAAACTAATGAGGAGGAGGAAAAGGAATTGGCTGGGTCACTGGCTGAGAAGAAACTGCCTACTGAAGGATGCATTGGAAGGAATGGTGAACGGGAGAAGAGTTCGGGGCAGAAGAAGATATCATACGATACACGACATTAAGATATAGGGATCTAAACATCTTGATTACACAACTTTTAACACTGTATCACTTCGGAATACATCACAAATGCTAACCACACCCACAGAAACATCAGCACAGACATGGAAATGCTACACATCCAACCAAAAAGCCAGAAACTAAACACACTAGAACAATATGAAATATACAGACATACAAAAACACACCCCAACGAAATTCTCAACACACAACTCAATTTCAGAACACACACACTCTTTGACTCTACACTACACCACACGAACACACCCTCACAGGAAACAAAACAAGAGGAGCCAAGACCAACAACGACCAGTTCTGAGAATGACCCATATATAGGCCGAAACATGTAAACAAGGTACGTTAGAATTTAACACAAGAAAGTCTTATCATACATATTCCAAAATATATGATCATATGAGGAGACAAAGAGGAAGACAGGAAATGGGAAAGATTGGAGAAAGCCGGGTTTTGCAGTGAAAGACCTGCCCTTGGTCAGAACACTAAATGAATGAATGGTGACTTAATATTATTTTCTATAACAGAAAAACCATCAATAATAGTAATTTGTTTAAAATGAAGTAAGTCCGCCGCCCCTTTACAATTTTAAGAGTGCATATTTTGTTACATTTAGTGCATGTATATCCTGGTTTTTAAGTGCATACGTGCATTCATATTTTACCGTTTTTAGTGCATATGAATGCTCCCCATATTTTTATTACTTAGTTTTCGTCAACAATAGAAAGTTGTTAGTATAACTAAATTTTTAAGTGATACAATGTTAAAAGTTTTACCTCTCAGCCTTAACAAGAACCTGATCCAAACTTCAGTGATGCCCCACTTCGATTATTGCGATTCTTTATTCACGAATCTAAATACTGATCTTGCCCATAGACTACAGCGTGTTCACAATATCTGCGTTCGTTTCGTTTGTAACACTAGAAAATTCGATCATGTAACACCGTCACTAGAATTGTTGTCTTGGAGTCCACTTAAAGATCTTCAACTCTCTCTTATTACTATTTAAAATCATCCACACCTCCACACCCTCTTACCTAGCATCTCGTTTTGTTTACCTTTCACTAACCTCGAACCCAGAACATGTACCTTCTCTCTATTCCTCTGCACAGAACATCCTTCTACTCATCATCTTTCAGCATATCTATTCCACGCCTCTGGAACTCTCTCCCTGACCATGTCTCCCTTAAATTAAAAAATCACATTCTAGTTCGTGGAATTACTTGTTGAACACCTGTCAGGTTGCGCAACTTCGGCTTAACCCATGACATATAGTAAATATTGTAACTATGCCGTTGTAAAATTGAAAATTAATATGTAATGTATTTATTATTATTATTACTATTACTATTATTATTATTATTATTATTATTATTATTATTGTTATTATCAGTTATCACTATCATTATTGCTATCTCTATTTGTCTTTCTTTTTTTCTTGTATTAGCTCGATGAGAGCTCCATAGTGTTCTTTTGACCCTGTTGACCCTCTATAGGGCTTTAATTTAATTTTTATTATTTTCATCAGCGTCTGTATTTCTTTTTTGTATTTATATGTGCTATCTGGTGGGATGGAATAGAAGGCCTTATGGCCTTAATCCTGTAAGATTAAATAAATAAATAAATAAATAAAAATAAATAAATAAAAAATAAATAAATAAATAAATAAATAAATAAATAAATAAATAAATAAATAGATAAATAAATAAAATGTGTGTAATCAAGATCTGTAAAAATGTTGAAATACAGTAAAATTACGCTAGCGGAAGATGAACTGCCCCTTAAATTCCATTCTCTCACGTAATTCCGTGTTGCTTGTACCCTAGCAGTACATGACCCTAGCTGCTTCGTTCCTGGAGGCGGCATATATTCCCAATCTCGACTTGTGATTATTATTTCCGACATTAAATAATTATTGTATTGCTGCCATTCACAGTTCTTCAATAGCCTCTGCAGTTGGCACGTAATGTTGCATTTGAATTAACACTGCTTAGGAGATTCAGACTCCCACGCTGCTCCATTTCTCGAGCGTCTTGATGGAATGGGATCTTTATGTTGGCAGCACTGTCAATAATAGCGTCTCTCGACTTTGACGGCATCATCACCTGCGGATCCATTTAGCCGGGTCCGTCGCCTGAGTGCTCTCGCCTCTAATGGCTTCCTCAAGACTGCGGGAGGGTCGCCTACACAGGGGCAGCACTTGTTTTTACGTCATGTTAATTGGACATTTCGTCTGCGCCTTTCCCTCCGAGCCATGCGGAGTATGAAGAGGGAATGTTGTACTGAGGAAAATGAATGCAGATATTTTCATGCAAACGCATCCACTATAACGAGGAAGTGGCATTAGTCGGATGTGCACAGCGATTTTATTAGTCGAATTAGGTTTATATTCAATATACAGGGTGTAACTGAAATAATCCTGCAGACTGAAAGGGACGACAAGGTACACTTAAGGGTGGAGGTACGTCATTGGCCTGCAAAAGTTTAGTAAAATTCCTTTTTTTTTATGCTCGACCATGCCGAAATGTAGTAATTATACTGGGTGTTCATTTCAAAGTGTGTCATGACGTCACTGTTGTTGGGTCACCGATTTGAAGCGAGTTTCAGCTGATATGTCAGAGAAGTTGCCTATTATTTAAGGCGTTCTTCAATCTGAACTTGAGAACGTGTACGGTATAACTTGAACGTCGTAGCAACAGATGGCGGTCTGTACGGTCTGTGTGCTACCATAACCTCTTTCGAACTGTGTTTTGCGCGGGCAAGTCGTCGCAGGGTATTTGTTATCATCGGTTGCGTACGGTAACATTCCACAACACAAATCAAATGCTCCGTGTCCATGTTGACCGTCGAAGTTAATGTCAACAAATACGTAAGTAATCGTCTTAACCCTCTCCCCATATCCCGACAGTACGTATTTCCAAACAGTTCACATTCCTGCCACTACCGGCGTTATCGTACGTATCGGCACGTACTCTTCAGAATGAACGCCGTACTTGCTAGCCATCTTCTCTGCCTCTTAGATTATACACCTTAGCTGCGGAAGTGTAGGAAGATTGAATTCTCTAGGCTCATCAACTAGCCACATGACTGCATACAGCGAGCCAAGACACATTTTGAACTGAACACCCAGTACACCTGGTAGTAGCCCTTTAATGCACCTCATTAAAGTACACCTATTCATTATAATTCAGTTCAGCCAATGAGAAATCACCTTCATAAAACCGGAAGTATCGATTATTCTCGGATATGCAATCGAAAGACAATTAGCGAAAAGTCACGGAGGCTGGTAATCCAATACTGTCGCAGAAGGTTATGTTCTGTTACTATAATAATTAGCGTTAATTGTAAATAATATTCAAATAAATTCAATTTGTCATCTCGTTTTTCAATTCTAAATCAATTTCCAGGTTATATCAAGCCTAATGTTCACGTTATTCTCTAGATTATATCAAGGTCAATGACATTCGTGTTTCGGAAAAAATCAATACTTTCGCGTCTGCACACATCTCACAATTCAGGTCAGTTCCACTCCTCGCTTACATAACCATAACATGAATACTTCTGAATAATTTAAAGTTAGAAATATGGTCGAGCATAAAAAGTCGTATGAAACTTGCCTATAATGGTAATTAAGACGCTCGTATGAAAATTATGAAACTCGCTTGCGCTCGTTTCATAAACATACTCGCGTCTTAATTACTACCATTATAGGCTCGTTGCATAATGTACTATATCTCAGCTACTACAAAAGGTAAATGAACAAAACTTGTCATGCTTGATATTACGTACATTACACTTTATAAAATATCATTCAGAATATTAAAATAGCTAATAATTACCTGTAAAATAATATCAAATTTGTATATCTTTTTACAACCATAAAGCATTTGCATATGTTATTATTCGGTTGAGAAGCTCTTATCATCCAGTCTGCTGTCCAAAAATATGAAAGTTAGAATTTATAAAACAGTTATATTACCGGTTCTCCTGTATGGTTGTGAAACTTGGACTCTCACTCTGAGAGAGGAACATAGGTTAAGGGTGTTTGAGAATAAGGTGCTTAGGAAAATATTTGGGACTAAGCGGGATGAAGTTACAGGAGAATGGAGAAAGTTACACAACACAGAGCTGCACGCATTGTATTCTTCACCTGACATAATTAGGAACTTAAAATCCAGACGTTTAAGTTGGGCAGGGCATGTAGCACGTATGGGCGAATCCAGAAATGCATATAGAGTGTTAGTTGGGAGACCGGAGGGAAAAAGACCTTTAGGGAGGCCGAGACGTAGATGGGAGGATAATATTAAATGGATTTGAGGGATGTGGGGTATGATGATAGAGACTGGATTAATTTTGCACAGGATAGGGACCGCTGGCGGGTTATGTGAGGGCGGCAACGCACCTTCGGGTTCCTTAAAAGCCATTTTGTAAGTAAGTAAGTAAAGCATTTGCATAATAAAATAAACTAATTAAATATCTGCATAATTCTTTTACTGAAATATTTTAAAGACCTACATCAACAACATAGTCCAGGATCTTTTACTTATTCCTTCAGGAAATATCATCTTCTTAATCAAACATTTTAGAAAATTCAATATTGAAGGTAACGATAAAAAAAAATATATATTTCTTGAACGAATAGGAAAAAGATTCTAGACTATGTTGTTGATGTAGATCTTTAAAACATTCCAGTAAAAGAATCACGCATGTATCAATTTAATTAATTATAGGCCTATATTGTATTGTGTAAATGCTTTGCGGTTGGACATAAAATACCTTTTCAGTACGACTTGAACATGAAATACATTTCCAGTATGAGTTATTGAACATGAAATATATTTTTAGTATGAGTTGAACACGAAATACATTTTCAGTATCATTTGTGTGATGAACACGAAATACAGTTTAGTATGAATTGTTGAACATGAAATATATTTTCAGTATGAGTTGTTGAACATGAAATATATTTTCAGTATGAGTTGTTTGATGAACACGAAATACATTTTAGTATGAGTTGTTGAACTTGAAATACATTCATATTTTCAGTATGAGTTGTTTGATGAACACGAAATACATTTTTAGTATGAAGTGTTGAACATGGAATATATTTTCAGTATGAGTTGTTTGATGAACCCGAAATACATTTTAGCATGAGTTGTTGAACATGAAATACATTGATATTTTCGGTATGAGTTGTTTGATGAACACGAAATACATTTTAGTATGAAGTGTTGAACATGGAATATATTTTCAGTATGAGTTGTTTGATGAACGCGAAATACATTTTTAGTATGAATGGTTGAACATGAAATATATTTTCAGTATGAGTTGTTGAACATGAAATACATTTTCAGTATGAGTTGTTGAACATGAAATACATTTTCAGTATGAGTTGTTGAACATGAAATACATTTTCAGTATGAGTTGTTGAACATGAAATATATTTTCAGTATGAGTTGTTGAACATGAAATATATTTTCAGTATGAGTTGTTGAACATGAAATACATTTTCAGTATGAGTTGTTGAACATGAAATACATTTTCAGTATGAGTTGTTGAACATGAAATACATTTTCAGTATGAGTTGTTGAACATGAAATATATTTTCAGTATGAGTTGTTGAACATGAAATATATTTTCGGTATGAGTTGTTGAACATGAAATATATTTTCAGTATGAGTTGTTGAACATGAAATATATTTTCAGTATGAGTTGTTGAACATGAAATATATTTTCAGCATGACTTGTTTGATGAACACGAAATATATTTTTAGCATGAGTTGTTGAACACGAAGTACATTTTTAGTATGAGTTGTTGAACATGAAATATATTTTCAGTGTGAGTTGTTGAACATGAAATATATTTTCAATATGAGTTGTTGAACATGAAATATATTTTCAGTATGAGTTTGATGAACACGAAATACATTTTTAGTATGAAGTGTTGAACATGAAATATATTTTCAGTGTGAGTTGTTGAACATGAAATATATTTTCAATATGAGTTGTTGAACATGAAATATATTTTCAGTATGAGTTGTTTGATGAACACGAAATACATTTTTAGTATGAAGTGTTGAACATGGAATATATTTTCAGTATGAGTTGTTTGATGAACACGAAATACATTTTCAGTATGAGTTTTTTAAGAACTTGAAATACATTTTCAGTATAGTTTGGTTGAAAATTAAATTTATTTTGAGTGAAGTGAACTAAGAACGCATTTTCCGCAAGTGAATATTACATAATTATATTTTCAGATTGAAGCTTTGACACTTACATATATTATCAGGGGTACGTAGGTGAAAAGTAAATACATTTTCAGGGAGAAATGTGAACACAAATAATTAAATTTTCGTGGAGGATGTGAATACTATATATTACATTTTCAGGGGTAATTTAAATACTAAATAAATTTCGTGTTACAATGGCGAGGTGTGCATACTAAATACGTTGTAGGGAAGTGAACACTCCATGTAATCCAAAATTATGAATATTTTCTTTCAAGAGGATTTGAATATTAAAATGTTTCCAGTTGAGGTGTAAGTGGAAAGTTTAAGAACCTCTGAATTAGAAAGTGATTATTACTACCACTGTTGTTGATAAGTATATCGGTATATAAACACTCGTGGCGGATATGCCATACTTTGCTAAGGATAGACAGTTTCGCCACTAACAATTTCGAAGTTAGGAAAACTAAAATGGTAGTCAACTATTATGTGTGGTGTAACATATACACAAATACACACGCTTTAAAGTATGGGTAGAGCGACTTTTTATGTGTGTGGTAGAGACATCATCGGTTAGACAGATGTATACATGGCTCAAAACAAGGGGTTAGTTAATTTTTAATTGTTTTCTGAAGTTAATCTTGTCATAAATAGCTTAAAATTGAACTAAAACGATTTGGATGCACCTGGAATCTCCAGAGGGGGGGGATTTTGAACTTCGGGGGAAATTTCACCCCCTGAATTAGATAACATTCGTGAACTATTGGATGGGAAGGGACACACCCTGCGATGCTTGAATATGAGGGATATGAAGTTCAATGAGGGTGCTGTAGAACAGTAGGGGAGTTTTGAGAAAAGAAACAAGGCTTTGTAGTGAAAAATATTGTTTGAATACATTGCAAAACAAGAAATAAATGAATGTGATCCCAAACGTTAAGTCCATTTTTAGTAAAGGGCTGGGCTAGTTTTTTTTTATCCACCGGTGTAGGGATTGAGCGAGTTTTGAAGTGAGATGCACAATAACACAAACTTTTAGACGAGAATTGGCTTTGTTTTAGAAGAAAACATGCTTAAATTTTTGTGATAGAGGTCTCAGACATAATCATATATATGTATAAATTATAAAATTGGCCAAAATGGACTGAGCGAGTTTTGGAATATTACCCTTCCAGTACACATATCATATGATATGATATATGTACACATATAAATAAAACAACATATATTCCATAGCTTTCCAGAAATGTTTGCTACAAGACGAGCGATACTTACCCAAACTCTGTGGAAGAGAAAATCAGTATTTTCAGCTGTCTGACGGGAATCGAACTCGACTAAAGTGGATTCGCAGATAGGAACTCTTAGAAGTTAACTCATAAAGAATAATTTTATATGTATGTTTTTTTGTTTAAATTGGAATTGAATGGGTTACATCAGCTTCTTGTCTATGCGGATGACGTGAATATGTTAGGAGAAAATCCACAAACGATTAGGGAAAACACGGAAATTTTACTGGAAGCAAGTAAAGAGATAGGTTTGGAAGTAAATCCCGAAAGACAAAGTATATGATCATGTCTCGTGACTAGAATATTGTACGAAATGGAAATATAAAAATTAGAGATTTATCCTTTGAAGAGGTGGAAAAATTCAAATATTTTGGAGCAACAGTAACAAATGTAAATGACACTCGGGAGGAAATTAAACACAGAATAAATATGGGAAATGCCTGTTATTATTCGGTTGAGAAGCTTTTATCATCTAGTCTGCTGTCAAAAAATCTGAAAGTTAGAATTTATAAAACAGTTATATTACCGATTGTTCTGTATGGTTGTGAAACTTGGACTCTCACTTTCAGAGAGGAACAGAGATTAATAGTGTTTGAGAATAAGGTTCTTAGAAAAATATTTGAGGCTAAGAGGGATGAAGTTACAGGAGAATGGAGAAAGGTACGCAAAGCAGAACTACACGCATTGTATTTTCACTTGACATAATTAGGAACATTAAATCCAGACGTTTGAGATGGGCAGGGCATGTAGCACGTATGGGCATATCCAGAAATACATATAGAGTGTTAGTTGGGAGGCCAGAGGGAAAAAGACATTTAGGGATGTCGAGACGTAGATGGGAAGATAATATTAAAATGGATTTGGTAGGGACTGGATTAATCTTGCTCAGGATAGGGACCGATGGCGGGCTTATGTGAGGGCGGCAATGAACCTCCGGGTTCCTTAAAACCAGTAAGTAATAATATAGCAACAATAACGATAATACTAATAGTAATAATAATAATACAAACAATAATGATGGTAATAATAATAATAATAATAATAATAATAATAATAATAATAATAATAAACAACGTATCGCCGACATATTCGGTTAACACTGTTGTCAGTTTTATCTCGGTCACGATCGTTGGCAGTGTTGCCATAGTCGCCATAGTCGTGAAAGGATCGTCTCCAGCTTTCAAATATTGTATTCTTTGACGCGTTCTTTACTCTTTTGTGTAGAGTTTTAATTAAAAAGTCAGACATTCCGGAACAGAGAGGATCTCCTGTTTGTGTGAACGAAACGGATGACAAACTTTATAAGCTTAGTTACCATGAAGTAGAATTCTCCACTTCCCTACCGAGAATCGACACCAGGTCCGCTGGAATTACAGGAGGAAATGTGGCCTTATCCACGGCAGGGGCGCGCTCTCACGTCAGAATATTTGCGAAGTCCCGTCCCTCTGTGTAGACTAGTCAGGACCTCATAAAAAGATAATTACCGACAGGTGGGCGGCACGGACTATTGACAGACGCACCGGGGGGTCAGATGCAGCAGGATCCAACTCCCCGGAGAGCGAACCTGCTGACGGGAAAGAAGAGAACGGAGAATCCGATCCGTCCTCGTGGTTGAGTAGTAGTTTGCATTTCCTATTTGAAGAAGGAATCCAGGGCGTCTACATTGTGCTCCAGCCAATTTTAATATTGCCGACGCAGTCCTCCCTGCTTTCGTACAAAATAAAGCGCGGATCAAACAAAATTTAACATTCAGATTGTATTAAAATTGTTTTATATAGCTTTCCTGTCTGAATTCAGACACGCTCGTGGCTTCTATACACAACGTTCCAGTTAAAATACGAACAAAACTGCACAGTTTCATGTCGAAGGCTCGTCTTCTGCAGCCTTTTCCTTGCCTCTTGTATTTACTGTCGCATTTTCTGCCGTGTCCGCAAAAGGCCTCTACCAGAAGTCTGCATCGGACGTTTTCGCTCGAGCGCCAAGTAGTTCATAGCATAATCCGATAGGTAGCACACATGCATGATGGGTAAAATTGTCGCGAGCGATAAATCCTCGAACCGTATAAGCCGAGCGTTAGACATTCGTTCTTGTTGCAGTGATGAACTGTGTAGTAACATCATAGATGTTTATCATTTCAAAACTTTGCAGTGTTTAACTAATCTCTCCATAGTACAACTACAAAACTTGCTTTAAAATATAATGTAAATGTCGTAGGTAAATGTTCCCTCCCCCCCACACACAGGAGTGATTTTGTTTTTGCCATATCTGATAGATGTTATTGGATGTAAATGTAATTATTATAAACGGAGAACACAATCACGATAATGCAAGAACCGTATCAAGTTTTCTAGTAATAATAATAATAATAATAATAATAATAATAATAATCAGGGAAAGGATTTATATGTAAATACATATTTACTTATAAAGCTAATATAATTTATATTTTGCATTATCTTTATGTTTCACAATGTGTAGGGTTGAAAAATCCTACTTTTATTTTCCATATTTTTCCATATTTTAGAGTTTAGTACATATTTTCGTTAATTTCCATATATTTTCCATATTTCATATAAAACAGTCCATATTATATTAGGTTTAACAATAAAACAAAACAAAATTCCATTAACTTTTAAAAATACATTTCAACAATAGAGATTTAAACACATGTTCAGTAATCCCTTTAACATCAGAGTTATTTGAAAATTAGCAGTCCTATCAACAATGGGAAAGTAAGTTACAAAACTGTATTAATTTAATTTAAAATTTTTAACAGACTTCAGTTGTGCAGCTCAACAGTTAAATGCCAGTCAGAGTACACATAGGTTCAGTTTTGTAAATCATACTATAAAGACGGTAAATATGCCAAAAGTACGTCATTCAGTCAATTTAAAATCAAAACTAACAAGTTACATTTCAGAATTTAAAGAAGATGGTTTATCAACTGACAATAAAATATTTTGTAATTTGTGTCAGTGTGCAGTATCATCTACACAAAAGTTCCTGGTGCAACAACACATTACAACTAGTAAACATCAGGCCAACAAACAACTAAATTCCAAGCAGAGACAATTGTTTTTAACACAACCAACAACATCGAATGTAAGATCTGAGTTTAACATCGACCTGTGCCGTTCTCTCATCTCTGCTGATATTCCTCTCTACAAACTAAAGAATAAGGTCTTCAGGGAATTCCTTGAAAAATATACTCAACATACAATCCCGGATGAGTCAACACTTAGGAAGACGTATGCTCCATCCATCTACGATGAGACAATACAGAAGATAAGAGATGAAATTAAAGATAGTTCAATTTGGGTTTCCATTGATGAGACTCCCGACAAAGAAGGTAGACTTGTTGGTAATGTAGTTATCGGTTTGTTAAGTGAACAATATTCTGAACGAATTCTTTTACATTGTGATGTTCTAGAAAAGTGCAATAACAAAACTATAGTTAAACTGTTCAACGAAGCTATGGGTATCCTGTGGCCAAAGGGTATTATGTACGATAATGTGTTATTCTTTATTAGCGATGCTGCCCCTTATATGGTCAAAGCTGGACAAGCATTATCTGTTGTATATCCTAAATTGACTCATTTTACTTGTGTGGCGCATGCATTTCATCGTGTGGCAGAAGTGGTCAGAGACAATTTCCCTAAAGTAGATTTGTTGATTTCATCAGTGAAAAAAGTATTTCTCAAAGCTCCCAGTAGAGTTAACGTGTTGAAAGAAATGTACCCTGAAATTCCATTGCCACCAAAGCCAATTTTAACTAGATGGGGTACATGGCTAGAAGCAGTTGAATATTATGCCGAACATATAGACTCTATTAACAATGTTCTCCTTGCATTGGACTCTGAAGATGCAGTCTCAATTGATACTGCGAAAACAGTTACCTGTGACATAAGTGTGAAGAATGACTTAGCTCACATTCAGCATACATTTTCATGCATCATAAAAACGCTCAAAAGTCTCCAAAATAGGCACCTTTCACTATCTGAAAGTTTTGAAATTATAAATAGTACTGTGGAACAACTGAATCGTGGTAGAGGTAAAGTTGCAGATGCAGTAAGAGCTAAGGTGGACACTGTACTTTCAAAAAACCCTGGATATGAAGAACTACAAAAGGTTGTTGCTGTGATGAGTGGTGAATCAACAGTGAAGATTAACTTGGACTTATCCCCAGCAGACATTGTGAAATTGAATTATGTACCAGTTACTTCTTGTGACGTCGAACGCTCTTTTAGTCAGTACAAATCTATCCTCAGAGACAATAGAAGAAGATTCACTTTTCAGCACTTGAAAGAAATATTTGTAACCTATTGTTATGGTAACAGACAATAAAAATTGTGTTTTGTTGAAACTACATTGGAAGATAAGGTACGTCCATTATATTTTTTGTTTAGTTTGATTAAAATGTACCAATATTTAACGTACATAGTCATTTTTTTATAATTTTAAGTCCATATTTAATTCCATATTTTGGTAAAAATCCATATTTAATTCCATATTTTGGTAAAAATAACTACATATATATTTACATATTTCATATATTTTTAGTCCATATAAATCCGTTCCCTGATAATAATAATAATAAAGGTAAGGTAAAGGTATCCCCGTAACATGCCATGAAGACACTTGGGAGATATGGAGGTAGAGCCCCATGCTTTCCATGACCTCGGCACAGATAATAATAATAATAATAATAATAATAATAATAATAATAATAATAATAATAATAATCATCATCTCTAATAATTAGTGTATCAATCTTTGCGTCTGTAACAGTTGTGCAGCATGATTATTCGTTTTCTTATATTTTCTGTGACGTTATCTCTGTACTAATATTGTTATTAATCTACTGCTATATCAATAATATTTTGTAAAACGTTTCTACATTGTCGCAGTATATAGGCGGAACACTATGTATGGACCTATCATATTATATATGTACTATTATAAATCAAATATTGAATAATTATTAATTAGCAATAATAACTGTATATCGAAGTTTTTCATACTATTTTATTTATAACTTCATGTTCCTGTTTTGGTACGTTCCATTAATCGTTTGTCATAAACGCAGAAAATACATCCTTATTTTTACCGTGTGAGCAAAACATATGTGTATCTTATCTGTCGCCTTCCATACAAGATAAGACATGTCGGTGAGATGACCTTGTACTGTGCTTCTATTTATTACGAGCGTATCACGACCGATCGTATCTCACTCGAGGGTGCGACATTCGACCGAGTTCAAGCGAGCGATTTAACTCCAATGCAGCACTCTGGCCTCTACAGTCTCAAGACATTCGGTTACAGCAAGCATGTCAGAAATCAGACTCTAAATGTGAATTTATGTGCGCGGATCGGAGGTCTGTGCAGACTGCATCATTCAAGCGTTGCTCTTACCAGTTCTTAGCTGGAGGGGTGTACAATAATCTATTCTGCGCCTCTAGGGTTGGATTAAATAGGCATTTGGACATTATACACACTTGTAACAGTCTAGCAGAAGGAATAAAACACAGTTATTATCAGTGTTTATATTTGACAAAATTGTAACACAAGAAACTTTAGGCTTACTCAGTTATACTTCACAAAGTAGTAGTTTGTAAAGCATAATTTATTAATATGATTTTTATACAGTTTTTGAAGAAAAAAAAATACTGCAATAATTTCGAAACAACAAAAAACGAACAAGTATTTCATTTTACGTAGTAGGTACTAATTATTTTAAAGTAATAGACCCTATTCTTACATTGTTCAAGCATTATTATTTATTGTGACCATTGGTACACAAATGTTGAAGAAAATATTATACTCCCAATTAATTACATGCAGTAGGACATTATGAAGTTTTTACAATGAAATAATTAATGAATGTGATTTTGGTGCTGAATGAAGCCGGTGTTATTCAGGAATTTTGTGGCCCTAATTTCCTGGCATTTGCCTTACGGTTGAGGGAAAACTGAAAACCTCAACCAGGAAATTCAACCTGATCTCTCTGCGTAAGAGACGAGCATGCTGACCCCTACACCACAAAGGTGCAGAACAATAGAAATAGAAATAAAATAATATAATCTATATAAAAAGAGGATTACAGTAATATTAACAAAATTTGAGGACCGAATGAGCAGCGCTCGTGTTCGGTCGCAGTTCAGATATATTATTAATATAAGAGGAATATAGAACATAAAATGAAATAGGAACTACAATTAAAATTACAGCTACAATGAAATTATATAATATGATATTAACATAGAGAAGAATAATATCATATGTGAATAAAGTAGGCAAATTTATAAACAAAAATATATATATTCCGAAATTATAGAATACAAGTATAATATAGGCTGATTAAATCATACATATAGGCTATAAATTTATTTAGTCAAATAGAAAATATTAATTTTTTAAATTATTTTTTGCTGAACATTTTAAACGAATGAGCTATTCCATTATGAAATCGATCAGTAAAAAACCTCGCATTTTTTTATACTCTAATTTTTTCCCTACTTATACAAGGTGCTGAGGAGAGTGCATTTTCAAAAATATACTATCGAAAGTCAAACGGTTTTCGTATTGTTGAGCGACAAATTTAGCGTATTTTATAAAAAAAAACAAGCCTCTTTCAGCGCTCAGAACTCTGGAACCATTTACTGCAGAACATTGAACGGGAGCTCATTTTGAAGCTGACATTTGGTAGGTTATGTTAAGAAGTAATCCTTATTTTTATTGTACACAGAGAGAAAGATAATCTGATTTTACTTACTTTTAGGCTTTTTGCCAATTTGTAAAAATGTAAAAAAATATTAAGAAAAACCTTGCATTATTAAGAGGGATTCGGCATTGTTTGGTTAGTGTCACGGCAATAAGTTTCGAGGATATTAAATAGATTATTTTTCACACGCCTAGAGTTGAAAGGCGCAGTACCGCACGCACTGGCCGAGAGCTGTACTTTCAGTGCGGAATCTAACTATATATTTTTTAAATATTTTTTCGTGGGCAAAGGCGTCTTAATGAGGAAAAATCTAAATTTCTCCATTTCCATAAAAAGTAAGAAAATCTGTTTATATGTCAATATAAACTTTAATTTCTCAGCATCGAAATAAACCATGATTTTGATCATTGGGTGAAAGGGTTTCGGAGCCACAACAGTTTAAAGTTGCTAATTTTATGAAAATACGATAAATTTAAATATTTTTAATTTAAACACTATGAAGTTCTGATGCCTCAAACTTTGCACAAAGCATTCTATCACAGTTCTCTACGTACAAAAAAGTTTCATTGTATTTAGAAATTGTAATGTCAATTTTCTCTATATTTCGGTCGATTTGAGATGGAATAGCTCGTTACGCTGAACCTGTCATCTCCATGACACCGATTATTTCAAATGAGTTGAAGCAAAATAATTCTTTATTGCTACTCCCATTCTTTAATTCAAGTGATACAATAACCTTACTTGAATTACAAGGAAAGTAGGCTTTGTGTTTTATTGATAACACGTCTTCGTAAATTATTGTGACAGACTTTGTCTTTTATTGACCATTTTTCCAAGAAAATAGTCCGTGTCTGGAAAGCGGCTCGCTTTTGTTACGAAATTGCAGGAACAAGAGCAAATTGTCAGAAGTTGGCAACACTGAGAACTGCCCACATTCTGAAACCCGCAGAGACTGTGGAGGGTGAAAAGCGTTAATTCTGTAAATATGTCAGTAATTGGCGAACCACGGAGCTGACGTTTTAATACAATTTCTGACCATGAACACGTCATACGCTGCAATGTACCCCGTTGATCATTGCCGCTGGGAAGTCATTAAAAGTTTACAAATCGCTTTGCCGGCTTCTGTAGCAGACCTTTGAGCCAGGAGCAAAAATATCCAATCCTACGTGTTACCAGGCTTACCAACAGGTCTGCGCGATTCGTTCGTCACTTGTTACGCTATATTTCATTGTTGATCTCTGTGAAGACTGACGTAATTGTTAAGTAATGATAAATTTGTGGGGAAAAGCTTGATAATTGACTTCACAGTGTGTTATTTTTTATGATGCAAACGGAGTTGTTGTAGAATTGTAAACGAGTTCACAAATATTTTTAATTTGTAGAAAATCTAATGTTTAAACAGTTGCTTGTTAAAATGTGTTGTTCTTTTGTTTACTTTAGTAATATGCATAATGGATATTGTGTTTTATCTCGGTACTAAACGACATTGAATTCAGTAGATTGATAAATAGAACTGTAAATATGAAAGAGAAAATATCGGTTGTTAACATTAATATTAATCATAAATTTTCACGCAACTGCGAGCTTGATGAATAGGTCTCACAATTACGTAGAATGAACTAAATTCTTCTTCTCTTCTGAAAATTCCTATCTGATTTCATTTAAGATTTCTAAGAACTAAGTAAATTGTGTTTCTAAAGAGACATGACGCCTACTATGTATTACTAATAATAAAACTTTAACCTAAATTTTTAAAAAACATAAAATTGTTTAGTCAACAGTAATCTCACTAGACGTTTTGATTTATCTAGAGAAAATCAAAACTCGAGTGGGATTTAATTGACTATTACACGATTAGAAGAAAGTATATAAATATTAGAAGTAACGAAGTACTCCAATACAATAAAATATTAATTGACTTACGAAAATACAACTGTCTTCAAATGTTTTTTTATACCATCTCAATATTACAAATATTACGCTAGATGCATGCTAGATGGCAGTAGTGAACAATTCCTTCTCGTCGAGGTCTATACACGATGGCAATGTTACTAGTCAAGAAGGCTTTGTTGATTCAGTTTCATTTTTATTAAGACAGTTTCATTCCACTTCATTTATCCGAATCCCAGTAATCAACGTCACTTGACAGATGATTTTCAATAAATCTTAATATTAAACAATCTCTGATACGTGACTATCCATAATATCACATAGCAGAAGCTATAACATAACCTAACTAATATACACAAGTGTTAGAAAAGTTTTAATTAACGACGATGACATACAAATAAATATGAATAATTTTAAAAGGAATAATTATTGAATATACAATTTTCAAATTTGAATGTGGTTGGTGGTTCAATTGATGTTATATTGGACGTGTGCGTAATAGAAGTGGAACTCGTTGATTTAGGCCTACATGGTGTATTCAACTTATTCAGGATTTCCGAATGGTCCTCTTCATTTATTTGTAAATCGGATTTCAGAAGATGCATAGGTATGATAAGTGATTTTTATTAATTCTTGTTCTTGAATGCCAATGCGAGTCATATTTGAAACTGCTGTGCATCGACTGGAGTGATTTGTAATTATATATATATATTTTTTTTTGACGTCCAGACCAGCGCAGTTTCAAATGTTGGCAAACAAAGAAACAAATGCTAGGGACGCGATAAAATTAAACAAATGCTAGGGACGCGATAAAATTGTGCGATAAGCAGCCATGATTGGTTGAAATACGTCCTTTCGTACCGTTTTATTGGTCAAAAGTAGTATGACGTAGTAAGAGTGTAATAGTCAAGTTAAAAAGTGATAAAATTAAAAAAAAAAGTATAGCCTGTACCTTGGACAGACCAATACCAATGAACAATGACAACTAGACTGAAGAACTAAACACAATAAAATATATAGCACAAGACAATGGATACAACCCTAACATAATAGACACACTAATAAGAAAGGCAAAACAAAAACAGAACAAACCAACACAAACACCACGTGAGAATAAATACACAACATTAACATATCACAATACCAATACCCACAAAATTGAAACTTCATTCAGAAAACTAAAATACAAGATAGCATACAAAACAAATAACAGAACACAGAAATACCTAAATAACTACACTAAACATTCAAATGAATATAATTCAACTGGAGTTTACAAACTAAAATGCAATAGTTGCCCACATTTTTACATAGGACAGACAGGAAGATCCTTTCATACAAGATATAATGAACATATTAAAGATATAACCAAACCCTACATCACATCAAATTACGCAGATCACATTATCGACAATAATCATGACTACAATAATATAGAAACAGATATGGAAATTCTACACATCACACCAAAAAGTTCACAGTTAAACATCTTAGAACAATACGAAATATATAAACATACAATAACATACCCACAACATATATTTAACACACAATTACAGTTCAATACCCACATTATTCGACGTCATGATACGTCATAACACACAAACAACCAGCCCCACCATAGAAACAACACACCCCCACCCCTACAACCGACAAATGCACATCTCAGAATTCAAGATCACCAGTAGTTCAGGAGACACTGATGAAGACGTGACATCACGTCGAAACGGGCCGTCTGTCCAAGGTGTATACATTTTTTTTTTTAATTTTAACACTTTTTAACGTGACTAAGCAATTTTATGTTTTTAACAAACAAAGTGTTAACGTGAACTATAATCAATGAATTAAAACTAAATTTTTCTGGTAATTTTCGATTTTACACAAATAATAATTAGTGTTAGCATGTACAGGGACATCCTTTTATTTTTACTAACATTTTTAATATTAACCTCTCTATACCTTTAGAGAACCGGAAACACCGCTTGCTCCCCCCTCCAAGACTGGAGTTAGATGATACTGGCGTAAAACACAAATCACTCTACTAGGTATAGGAAGGAAGAAAAGTAGTTCATCCATTTACGTAAAGTAGGAAATATCGCGATTTTGAGTTTGATAATTTTCATTAGGTTTTTCTTTGATCATAGTACAGTACTGTATTAAGAATAAGTGTTTTTACTCACTAAGTGAGTTATCCATGCGAACGTATTCATTATGCAGTGTATATTATACTGTCTACAGCACATTGGCGTACAATATATAGAAAGAAGTTAAATTGAAAAATAATCATAATATGAATATTTAAACACAATTTTGAAAATGGTGGCCGTTCATTTCTTTTGTGCATATTATCGCACTATAGACTATTGCATCTAATTCCAATTGCCAGTTTCGTCCTTCATACTAGTAACTCATGTTGAAATAGTTCTGTACCTACTCTACGTACTGTGAATTCAATCTTCACTTCTGCCCGACCCGAAAATATAAAATTACTCAGACATGCTATCTACTGTCCGTCCAAGTGGTTATGCCGCAGGATTATAGAAAGGGAGGAAATCACGTGACAGTTAATTACTTAACGAGGCCCTTTTATTTAAGTTAAATTAAACAGCTGTATAATATTACGTAAACTTCCAATTCCTAAGAGAAATTAATGTTTTCAGAAAAGAGCTAAGACAGCCCAGCTATTACAGAGGGGCGAGCAGAAGCAGGTGGGGGAAATCGGGATGCGACCTAAGCAAACGAACTGTACCTGTGCGAAAATATGATTCAATATTGAGAGCTCTTTCGTCACTGGAAAACGCGAACATATTTCTGGAACGTACTATACTCAGTAACTCAGTACTGCTTACTATCTGCGGTCTTGGTTCTGTGTGGAGTTGGAACTTCCTTAGTAGAAGGGGTGGGAGTGAAGTGCATTCAAAAACTCAGGTACAATAAAAATTGAAGTAAAAATAAAATGATGTTCCTGTATAATGAACTGTGCTGAGACTGAAAATCGCATTTTCGAAAATTTTGTTTGTATATCTGTAGGTTTGTTACCTT
Source organism: Periplaneta americana (assembly GCF_040183065.1). NCBI lineage: Eukaryota > Metazoa > Arthropoda > Insecta > Blattodea > Blattidae > Periplaneta > Periplaneta americana. The sequence goes on along the minus strand of NC_091118.1, from coordinate 211,146,792 downwards.
TCCACGCGATAATGCCTTAACCAATTTCTAAAAAAATTGGTGTGTAAAATAAGTTACGTCAAAAACTTAGATTTTAGGGTATTCAAAATACTTCCATTAAAAGAGGGGTTATGAGGGGGACTGAAGTAAATATATCGAAATATCTCGCTTGCTAGTGATAGTATTACATAACAAAAGTTGCTTTAAAAATGTTCCCGACAAGTTTTATACTAAGCAAAATTTTTATAGGGCCGATATTGAACGAGATATGAGTTTTAAAATAACAACGCATTTGAAATCCGTACCACCTCAATCAGGCTGATATAATAAAATGAAAACTAACAACTCTGAGATTATTTAAGGTGGCCTTGTACAACAAGTGGAAGATTTTCATTTAACATTCCTTTCTTAATTTGATTATGTCCGAACTAGTAAAATTCAAATTCACAGGCTATACAGGGACAGATATACAGGGATATCATTTTATTTTTACTTCAATTTTTATTGTACCTGAGTTTTTGAATTTACTTCACTCCCACCCCTTCTACTAATGAAGTTCAACCGTCCTCCACACAGACCCAAGACCGCATATACAGTCATAGTAGCCTTACGGCCAAAGTAAACAGTACGTTCGAAAAATATGTTCTCATTTTCCAGTGCCAAAGAGCTTTCAATATTGAATCATTTTCGCACAGGTACTGTCGTCCATTTGCCTACGTCGTATCCAGGTTTCCCCCACCAGCTTTTATTCGCCAGCTAGTGGCTGGGCTGTCTTAGCTCTTTTCTAAGAACATTAATTTCTGTTAGGAATTGGACGTATACGTAATATTATACAACTGTTTAAAATAACTTAAATAAAAGGGCCTCGTTAAGTAATTAACTGTCACGTGATTTTCCCCCTTTGTACGACCCTACGACATAACCACTTGGACGGACAGTAGATAGCATGTCTGAGTAATTTTATCTTTTCGGGTCGGGCAGAAGTGAAGACTGAATTTACAGTACGTAAGGTACTCTTTTATAGAGTAGATACGGAATTATTTAAACATGAGTTACTAGTACGAAGGACGAAACTATTAGTTGGGATTAGGTACAATAGTCTATAGTGCGATAATATGCACATTAGAACTGAAGCCTGTATCGAAATGAACGGCCACCATTTTCAAAAATGTGTTTAAATATCCACATTATGATTATTTTTCAATTCAACTTTATTCTCTATATTGTACGCTAATGTGCTGTAGACAGTATAATATACACTGCATAATGAATACGTCCACATGGACAGCTCAGTTCGTGAGTAAAAACACTTATTGTTAATACTGTACTGTATTTTGATTAAACAAAAACCTAATGAAAATCATGGAACTCAAATCGCGATATTTCCTAGTTTACGTAAATGGATGAACTACTTTTCTTCCCTCCTATACCTAGTAAAGTGATTTGTTTGTACATTACACCTGTATCATCGAACTCCAGTCGTGGAAGGGGGTAGGAAACGGTGTTTTCGGTTCTCAACAAGGTATAACCAGGTTAATATTAGAAATGTCAGTAAAAATAAAATAATGTCCCTGTATAACAGACGTCTCCAAAAGCGTACTCGCGAGCAAGCCCCTGAACGGAACCGAAGCCAGTACGTAATGAGCTCGCTCCGCCTCACCCATCCCCACCTGTACTGTACTCAATGTTTATGCGCAAACGAAGAGAAGTGGCGGACTGCCATTATCACTGTGTTGGTCGGCGTGTTCCACCGTTTCACAATGTCTTCTAATCATGGACGTAGTACATTCAAGGATGAAGAGGAAGAGAAATTTTTTGTGTTAGTGGGGAGAATGTGAAATGCTTAATTTGTTCGAAAATTCTTAAGGGTGTATTAAAATTCAACATTCGACGACAATACTCGACTTTTCACAAAGAATATCAAACAATTACAGGCATGTTGGACATGTGAAAATAATTTATTTTGGGGCTATCTGTAGAACTGTTGGTTGTACATAATAATCAGTATATTACAATACGTTTACACTCAGTTCCGTATGACATACTTATAGTTTTTTATTTAATTTTAGGTGAAATTCTTAGGCATACATATATTTAGATAAATATAAAACAATAAAATATAAACAGAAATCATACATGTGTTCTCAGTCTTAAACAAAAAAAGCTTCTTTCTAGCTATGTTCTAGCTTGAAATATTGGAAAATCAATGAAGCCCTTTACAGAAGCATCATTTGTAAAATCGTGCATACAGAACGCTACTAAAATACCGTGTCCACAACAAACTCAAAGTTTAAGAAAATTAAATTGTTTCCAATTACAGTTCAGAGAAGGAATTTAAGATTGTAAATGTAATTGAATCTGAAGTCGAAACCACAATTAACCAGTTTGTAGCTTACTCACTTGCATTGGATGAAAGCACAGATAGAAATGACGAAGCTCACCTAGCCATTTTCATCCGAGGAGTTAATGGACGTTTTACTCTGTATGACTTTCTTCTAGATGTAATTACAAAATACAACTGGAGAAGATCTTTTCCAGGCACTGAAAGGCACCATAGAACAGAAGAGGTTGAATTTGCAATGACTTGTGTCAATAGGAATAGAAGGGGCTCCAGCTTCATAGTATGTCAAAATAATGTACAAAAGTATGATATTTCTTATTCTTTTGATGTTATTTGTAAACTTAAGCAGACCGTTCCCGCGATCCCCCGCTGACCGCTCTCATCTGTTGTTGTACGTGTCTCTTCCCCTTCTCTAGCCTTACAGCACACTGTGTTCGGCGGGCAACATCGAGAGTATAAATGACGATACGCTTTTTGGAGACCTCTGCTGTACAATGTTGTACAACATAATACCATAACAAATCATAAAGCCACAGTCTATGAAAAATGTATAACATGACATGAATTAAAGAAGGAAACTAAATAAGAACAGTAAGGTATTACTGAAGTTTTAGAGAGAACGAGTTTGAAACCACCAAATAAATAAAGGAACGGAAAATTGAAGTAAATAATAAATACGTACATCTTGATTACACAACTTTTAACCCTATATCACTCCGGAAAACGAATTATTTGCCTTTCTTGTGTTAAATTTTATATTACTTCGTTAACAGAGTTCTGAAGATGGCCGATAGCAGGCTGAAACATGTTAACGAGGTAATATAAAATACAACACAAGAAAGACAAATAATACGTTTTCTGAAATTAAATAATAAATTTGGTGAAAGGTTTGGAATTAGTCCAGTTGTGATTGAATATCTCCTACAAGCTTTGGGACATCACATCCAACATTCAACAGAGAAAAGTGGTTCCTTGAACCTAAAAGCAGCAACTATGTAGGCCCTATGGCTCTCAGTTTCACGCAGTAACAGATATGCATGGAATTTCTAAAGCTTCAGTGGGTAGAGGTGGCCACAGGACTATTGCTGTATACACAGTTTTAAATTTGAGGGATGTCATTGATCGCCAAATGCTTGTAAATTGTGTTTCAGATTACATTCATATTAATTTGTAAAATTTGACGAACTTCACAAATCAATTGTTATTAGAGGAGAAATATTCGCTCCGGTGCCGGAGATCGAACCCGGGTCATTGGTTCTACGTACGAAGCGCTCTAACTACTGAGCTACGCCTAAGTTCAGTCCACAGCACCGGATCGAATCCCCCTCCTCTAGTGTTTTCCATTTGTGGCCTTACTCTATGTTCGACATAATATACAGGGTGTTTCCGAGGTGGTGTTACAAACTTTCAGGGTTGATAACGAAGGACACATGTATCAATTTGAGATAAGGAACCCTGGTCCGGAAATGACAGAGTCGAAAGTTACGAGCAAAAATAGTTCTGTGGGAATGAAACAATTTTATTCCTCTGTACATCTTATTTATGTGTATTTATCTGTACATCTTACACATACTGTATTCATCTGACGTTGTTTACGTTGTCTACTTACAGTATTCCATTCAGTGCGCTGTCTGAGGGGTGGGGACAGGAAACTACACTAAAGCAATGCAGATAGCGTAATGTGTAACGGACATGGTCGGTCCTGATATGCACGTCTGTAGACAGCAGTGTATGTGTATAAGCTGCAGTGTCCAGTCGATCAGTCCTAGTGAAATGGAGGAGTACACGAGAGCGGAATAAGCAGACCTGATTTTCGAATACGGATGAGCCAGTGGGAACAGTAGACAAGCTCACAGATTGTATCGGGACAAGTACCCACGTAGGAGACATCCGGCCCATACCATTTTTCCACGACTGTTCCAAAAGTTAAGGGAAGGAGGGCACGTGGTGCCAAATTACAATTCCATTTCCACACAACTATTTTTGCTTATAAATTTCGACTCAGTCATTTCCGGACCGAGGTTCCTCATCTCAAATTGAAACCTGTGCCTTTCGCCATCATCCCTGAAAGTTTGTAACACCACCTCCGAAACACCCTGTATGTCGATCCCCGGCACCAGAGCGAATTCTTTTCCCTCTGTAGTCCTGTCGCTCTTATTTCCGGCAGCCAATCACGTTGCAGGTCGGCTACATGTAAACGTGCGCCTCTTGTCATTCGCTATTGATGATGTAATGAATTTCCTAAGGCTGGATAAATATTTAATATAATCGCCCGCCATTTTGGCTCTTTCGTTGGCGTTCGCAGAAATCACACGAAGACGTTATTTGCCGCTCAATTATTTGCAGAATTACATTGCGTTTGATTTATTATCATAGGAGCTACGACATGATAATGTTTAACGGTGAAGCAAATAGATTCCTCATCTGGTAGCTCGGCAACGAAAGAACAAAAATGGCGAACGATACTACCTACCTAGACTTTATAGACCCTTCACTTCCTAAGACGTAAGCAAAGGGGAGGAGTCACACCGGAAATAACAGCGACACGACTATAACAACAATTATTACCATAATAGATAAATACTGTAGGACCAAAAAGTTAATCTTCGTGCGAGATCGTGTGTATTTGCTTGCTTTCCGCACAAAACCAATATGCGCTAAGTGTGAAATACCACATTCAGTATTCCCAACGTAACACACATAACAATTTCGCTCTTCTTGCCGCTTAAGAGACATATTCATTTTACTGCTTTAGGCCTGTAACATATGATTTTTAGAGACGTTTAATATAGTAATAATTATAAATTGGAAATTTACCACTGCAATTTCACCTAAATTGCACTGTTAATTATTGTTTTTAAATATTTGCAAAAATTAAGTAAACTCTACTACTCCACAAAAGTTATTGCATTCGTGATGCAAGTAACATTAAGGAAGCCGTGAAAAAATCAACAAGATTCCAGATGCCGATGTTATTACTGCAATATGTTATATAAATAATATTGTTAAAATATTAAAATGAAAAATAAATCATTACATAACCTTACCGTTTGTTTTAAGTTCGCATTTATAGACTGGGGGGGGGGGGGAGAAGACAGACTTATATCACGGCCTGCTGCAATATAGTAAACACAGAAAACATTTTATAGCAACAATGTTGAAGAGAGATATTTTTGTTTTCCAAAATTGCCGTCATTGAACAGAAACCAAAATGGAGATTTCATTGCAACTAATTAGAAATTCCTCTTTCAGGTATGTAATAAACGATCTTCGCACGAAATAATGTACGATACACGAGCTCAACTATGTTTCGCTTTTTCAGTCTTTTCCACGAACATGAAAACATCAACATACCACTCTTGTAACGCATATTACTATTACGTTTACAAAATCAGCTAAAGAAATTTACAAATAAGCATTGTTATTACCAACGTCAGTTTACAAAAATCGCTAAGGATCAGAGCTAAAGTTGCTGTATTGTATTGTATTGTACAGGGACATCATTTTATTTTTACTTCAATTTTTATTGTACCTGAGTTTTTGAATGTACTTCACTCCCACCCCTTCTACTAAGGAAGATCCAACTCCACACAGAACCAAGACCGCAGATAGTAAGCAGTACTGAGTTACTGGGTATAGTACGTTCCAGAAATATGTTCGAGTTTTCCAGTGACGAAAGAGCTTTCAATATTAAATCATATTTTCGCACAGGTACTGTCCGTTTGCCTACGTCGCATCCCGATTTCCCCCACCTGCCTCTGCTCGCCCCTCTGTAATAGCTGGGCTGTCTTAGCTCTTTTCTGGAAACATTAATTTCTCTTAGGAATTGGGCGTTTACGTAATATTATACAGCTGTTTAATTTAACTTAAATAAAAGGGTCTCGTTAAGTAATTAACTGTCACGTGATTTCCTCCCTTTCTACAATCCTGCGGCATAACCACTTGGACGGACAGTAGATAGCATGCCTGAATAATTTTATATTTTCGGGTCGGGCAGAAGTGAAGATTGAATTTACAGTACGTAGAGTAGGTACAGAATTATTTCAACATGAGTTACTAGTACGAAGGACGAAACTGGCAATTGGAATTAGATGCAATAGTCTATAGTGCGATAATATGCACAAAAGAACTAAAGCCTGTATCGAAATGAACGGCCACCATTTTCAAAATTGTGTTTAAATATTCTTATTTTTCAATTTAACTTCTTTCTCTATATTGTACGCTAATGTGCTGTAGACAGTATAATATACACTGCATAATGAATACGTCCGCATGGATAACTCACTTCGTGAGTAAAAACACTTATTCTTAATACAGTACTGTACTTTGATTGAAGAAAAACCTAATGAAAATTATCAAACTCAAAATCGCGATATTTCCTAGTTTACGTAAATGGATGAACTACTTTTCTTCCTTCCTATACCTAGTAGAGTGATTTGTGTTTTATGCCAGTATCATCGAACTCCAGTCTTGGAGGGGGGAGCAAGCGGTGTTTCCGGTTCTCTAAAGGTATAGAGAGGTTAATATTAAAAATGTTAATAAAAATAAAATGATGTCCCTGTATTTATTTACATTCCACGGTATTCGTAAATCGCATCACAGCTAGAATATGGGACAAGTAAAAAAAAATCAATAAGAAAATCATGTAATCCTTCTTTCCTAACCGAGTCATATGCCTTTTCATAATAATAATAATAATAATAATAATAATAATAATAATAATAATAATAATAATAATGATAATGATGGTGATGTTGATGAAGATAATAATAATAGGCTAATAATACGGTAAATTACGAATGTTTCTCTTTTGGTTCCAACTAGATGCATTGTGTGTTAGGTTAGTGTGAATATTGCTTGCGATGATAAGCCCGGCATTGATCGGGCATATCTGAGGGCCCCATCACAAGGGATCCACTCGGTGCCCTGACTGATGGTTGAGGTGCACATAGTGGTGTTCCCTGTTGTTTAAATTTATTTTCTGTCGCCCTGAGGAGCGAGCCGTGCTCGAAGATAGGGAAGTGATGTGCCAGCCAAGGTGGGGCTGCACAGAGATAGCGGGGGTAATGTAACGTGTGGGCGTCAGGCGGGGCCATTCCGGCTTTTATTGTTATTACATCAGCCAGAGCTCCCGCACTCAGGTGAAAGAGTCGGCATTCGAACTCCGAACTCCTTATCTGTCGGCAGTTCTTACTAACACTTAGCCACACGTGTAATATTTACGACAGATTTCATCCCAGTAACTACTGTAGACGTTTCCTTCAATGCTTTGTCGCCATTGTTCCATAATATCCCCTCCTTATCTATAAAAGAAGTGTTCGATACCCGACATGGTTCAGCAGTGTATTTATTGACGAAAGGGACGTAAAAAATTTGTTCTATGTAGTCCGAATTTTAACTCTTCATTGCTCTTTTGCCTTCCTCTTCTCCAGGTTTATTCCTTTTCCTGTCCTCTGGAGATGCACTTCCTCGCCCCGTGGAGATGCACTTTCTCGCCCCTTGGAGATGTCCTTCCTCGCCCTGTGGAGATGTACTTCCTCGCCCTGTGGAGATGCACTTCCTCGCCCTGTGGAGATGCACTTCCTCGCCCTGTGGAGATGTCCTTCTTCGCCCTGTGGAGATGCACTTCCTCGCCCTGTGGAGATGTCCTTCCTCGCTCCGTGGAGATGCACTTCCTCGCCCTGTGGAGATGTCCTTCCTCGCCCTGTGGAGATGCACTTCCTCGCCCTGTGGAGATGTCCTTCCTCGCCCTGTGGAGATGTCCTTCCTCGCCCTGTGGAGATGCACTTCCTCGCCCTGTGGAGATGCACTTCCTCGCCCTGTGGAGATGCACTTCCTCGCCCTGTGGAGATGCACTTCCTCGCCCTGTGGAGATGCAGTTCCTCGCCCTGTGGAGATGCACTTCCTCGCCCTGTGGAGATGCACTTCCTCGCCCTGTGGAGATGCACTTCCTCGCCCTGTGGAGATGCACTTCCTCGCCCTGTGGAGATGCACTTCCTCGCCCTGTGGAGATGCACTTCCTCGCCCTGTGGAAATGCACTTCCTCGCCCTGTGGAGATGCACTTCCTCGCCCTGTGGAGATGCACTTCCTCGCCCTGTGGAGATGTCCTTCCTCGCCCTGTGGAGATGTCCTTCCTCGCCCTGTGGAGATGTCCTTCCTCGCCCTGTGGAGATGTCCTTCCTCGCCCTGTGGAGATGCACTTCCTCGCCCTGTGGAGATGTCCTTCCTCGCCCTCTGGAGATACACTTCCTCACCATATGGAGATGCACTTCCTCGCCTTCTGGTGATGCACTTCCTCGCCTCATGGAGATGCACTTCCTCGTCCCTAATTATGTCAGGTGAAGAATACAATGCGTGCAGTTCTGTGTTGTGTAACTTTCTCCATTCTCCTGCAACTTCCTCCCTCTTGGCCCCAAATATTTTTCTAAGAACTTTATTCTTAAACACTCTTTATTTCTGTTCCTTTCTCAAAGTAAGAGTCCAAGATACCCTAAACTCTGCTAGACAAAATAAAGCCCTAATACTACTACTACTACTACTACTACTACTACTACTACTACTACTACTACTACTACTACTACTACTACTACTACTACTACTACTACTACTACTACTACTACTACTACTACTTGCTAATATCCTTCCTTGTCCTCAGGAGACCTTCCGGAGATCTTGTTGCTCCTCGCCCTCTGGACCTCTTTCACATGTCTGCCAGGTTCACGGGTCGTGGTACAGGTTATTATAATTTTAAAGCAAATCGCTCCCAGACATCTCAACGTGCAGTCTCCGCTGTTTCGATTAAACTGACGTTAACCTCGCTCGATTAAGCCTGATCAATGCGGCATATTTGCCGTGTAATCAGTCGTGCCTCTTGTGTGTGGGTGTTCGTCCTCCCTTTCACGCCAGTCGGTTCTTGTGGCTGGCACGTTGGCGGCAGTAAGTAACCAATAGCTGCTCGGCCTTTGCAATGAATCCAGTCGGGTGCTGCTGTATCACACATGCCCCTCCATATTGTACCGAAACGTTACAGACGTTACTGCTCTTGTTTGTATGATTAGTGATAAGTAATGTGAATAAATAGGCTATATCTATACTAATAATAAAATCTGTAGCCGAAATTTTTCTGGTAATTTTCGATTTTCCAAACATAATTGGTCCTAACATATACAATTAACCACCCTGAAACCGAAAATCGCTTTTTTGAAATTTTTGTTTGTATGTCTGTCTGTATGTTTGTTATCTTTTCACGCGATAATGGCTGAACGCATTTCGATGAATATTGGAATATAAATTAAGTTCATTGTAACTTAGATTTTAGGCTATATGGCATTCAAAATAAATTATTTAAAAGGGGGGTTATAAGGGGACCTGAATTAAATAAATCGAAATATCTCGCTTATTATTGATTTTTGTGAAAAATGTTACATAACAAAAGTTTCTTCAAAAGTAATTTCCAATAAGTTTTATTCCTTGAAAAATTTTGATAGTTCTGATATTTAATGAGATAAATGAGTTTTAAAATTAAAATAACTGCCATCTAAGGCCGTGTAATGAATTAAAAAACAAATTAATTCGTATATAAGGGGCCTTGGACAGCAACAATCGAAAGCTATGAAAGATAGCCTACAGATAATGTTTCTGTATTTGTATGAAGTAATATCAGAAGCTAAATTAACCGATTTGTATAATTAATTATTAATTCACCATTGGAAAGTGTAGTTTCTCTAGATGGACATAATGCTATAATGTTATTACAGTAACTTCTGAGTGAATCGAGGACAGGTAAGATTAAAATAGCTTCTTATGCACAGAAAACTTGATAGGCTATTCTGTACATTCGTTTCATGTATCTCCTAAAATAATTTTTATGACCAAATGAGTGGTCTCTGGATCAAAATGATCGCATTTTAATTAGGCAAATACAATTTAAATTAAGTAACATAATAAACGATTTATCCTTATATCAGACACGAATGTTCCCTGGATCAAATGTCCTATTTAATTATGTAATTACTTTATATTTATTTCTAACGGGTGCAGCGGAGCGCATGGGTACGGCTAGTTTATGAATATAATTATAACATAGAATAGGATACGAAGTGAAGAGATTAGTAATACAATTATTCAATAATTTAGCGAAAGTTAAGAAGCAAATGGAAAATAGGAAGCAATTATACAGGGTGTTTCCGAGATGGTGTTACAAACGTTCAGGGATGATTGCGAAGGGACCATGTATCAATTTGAGATAAGGAACCCTGGTCCGGAAATGACAGAGTCGAAAGTTACGAGCAAAAATAGTTCTGTGGGAATGAAATAATTTTAGTCCTCTGTACACCTTATTCATGTGTATTTATCTGTACATCTTACACATACTGTATTCATCTGACGTTGTTTACGTTGTCTACTTACAGTATTCCATTCAGTGCGCTGTCTGAGGGTGGGGACAGGAAACTACACTAAAGCAATGCAGATAGCGTAATGTGTAACGGACATGGTCGGTCCTGATATGCACGTCTGTAGACAGCAGTGTATGTGTACAAGTTGCAGTGTCCAGTCGATCAGTCCTAGTGAAATGGAGGAGTACACGAGAGCGGAATAAGCAGACCTGATTTTCGAATACGGATGAGCCAATGGGAACAGTAGACAAGCTCACAGATTGTGTAGGGACAAGTACCCACGTAGGAGACATCCGGCCCATACCATCTTTCCACGACTGGTCCAAAAGTTAAGGGAAGGAGGGCACGTGGTGCCAAATTGCAATAATTCCATTTCCACACAACTATTTTTGCTTATAACTTTCGACTCAGTCATTTCCGACCAGGGTTCCTTATCTCGAATTGATACATGTGCCCTTCGTCCTGTGCCTTTGTACAGTAGGCCTGTATACACGATATTAAGACAATATTGCATATCCATGGCTAAGAAGTGATACCTGGTATATCTATATTTTAAGGTAAATAAAAAAATGTTTTTTTTTTTTTTAAATTACTTCCTCAAAGTAGACAAACTTCTTATAATATTATACTTTCTGCTTTGCAAGATCTTTTATTCGAAAACAAAATATTAGTAGCCTACACTGTCCAATTTTGTGAAGGAAATTGAACTAACTATAAATAAATAAGTAATTAAGTAACATAAGTAAATAACTAAGTAGGTAAATAACTAAGTAGGTAAATAACTGACAAACTAAGTAAATAACTAAGTAAGTAAATAACTAAGTAGGTAAATAACTGAGTTGCTAAGTAAATAACTGAGTAACTAAGTAAATAACTAATTAACTAAGTAAATAACTAAGTAAGTAAATAACTAAGTAGGTAAATAACTAAGTAGGTAAATAACTGAGTAACTAAGTAAATAACTAAGTGAGTAAGTAAGTAAATAACTAAGTAAATAAATAATTGAATAAGTAAGTAGGCAAAATAACTAAGTAAAATAACTGAGTAGGTAAATAACTGAGTAAGTTAATAACTAAGTAGGTAAATAACTGAGTAAGTAAATAAGTGAGTAAATAATTAAGTAAATAACTAAGTAAGTAAATAAGTGAATAAAGTAAATAACTATGTAAGTAAAATAACTAAGTAAATAACTAAGTAAATAACTAAATGAGTAACTAAGTAAATAAATAAGTAAAATAACTGAATATCTAAGTAAATAAGTTAGTAAATAAATGAGTAAATAACTAAGTGAGTAACTAAATAAATGAGTAAGTAAATAACTAAGTAAATAACTAAGTAAATAAATAAGTAAATAACTAAGTAGATTAATAACTGAGTAACTAAGTAAATAATTAAGTAAATAACTAAGGAAGTAAATAAGTGAGTAAGTAAATAACTGAGTAAATAAATGAGTACGTAAATAACTAAGTAAAATAACTGAGTATCTAAGTAAATAAATGAGTAAATAAATAAGTAACTAAGTAAGTAAATAACTGAGTAAGTAAGTAAGTAAATAAATGAGTACGTAAATAACTAAGTACAATAACTGAGTATTTAAGTAAATAAATGAGTAAGTAAATAACTAAGTGAGTAAATAACTAAGTAAGTAAATAAGTAAATTAATGAGTACGTAAATAACTAAGTAAATAAATGGGTTAGTAAATAACTGAGTAAGTAAATAAATAAATAAATAAATATAAATAAATAAATAAATAAATAAATAAATTCTCCTGACCAAAAACTCCAGTTCAACTTTTCGAGAATTGAACACGGGTCTTCAGCATTAAAAGTTGATGCTGCAGTCAGTTCGGGTAAATGTTCCTGGCAATACTTCTATCTTGCATTGAAACAAAATTATCCGCCTTGGTGACCTGGCATGGCGTTATACATGTTAATTGGTAACTCTCCATGGCTTCAGTTAGAATATAATGCGTTTTATGTTATTTCGGCTTCTATTTTAAACTAATTAACCTCCTCTAATTGCGGAATTAAGAAAGGAGGCAGAGCTTAAGGTAAATTTTATTCCGGATTGCATTGGCTTTTGAATGCCTTTTCAAGTCACGCCACTGGTCCATTCAAAGATTTTAAGCTTAATCTATTTAATTAGAAATACTCCGCCGAAACAGTTTCCTTCCCCATAAATCTTCCAACACGTTGCTTATGCGCGGAGCTTAAGTTGGCTTCTGTGTCTCGTAATACGGAGGTTGTAAAATTCTTACATGCATCACACACTAAGACCCTCTCCGCGATAAACTACAGATATTACAGTACTCTGCCTTACCTACAGGGTGTTCAGTTTTCGTCTGTTTGTTGTCTTGATTTCCATGCGGGGGTTTCGGGTTCGTGCTCCAGGGGAAGTATCATTATCACACTTGAAATTTCAAAGCCAAATCTTAAATCACAATACTTTGACATATAATTGTGTCAATTCACTTAGATGTCACTACCAACACGGATCAGAGTTCCTTTATTATTTATACAGTGTGTATCAGAACAACTGAACAACAGGTATTCCCAAGAAACTAGTTCTATTAATTAAAATGTGTCTCAGTGAAACTTACAGCAGAGTCCGTATAGGTCAGTTTCTATCTGATGCTTTTCCAATTCACTGCGGGCTAAAGCAAGGAGATGCACTATCACCTTTACTTTTTAACTTCGCTCTAGAATATGCCATTAGGAAAGTTCAGGATAACAGAGAGGGTTTGGAATTGATCGGGTTACTTCAGCTGCTTGTCTATGCGGATGACGTGAATATGTTAGGAGAAAATCCTCAAACGATTAGGAAAAATGCGGAAATTCTACTTGAAGCAAGTAAAGACATAGGTTTGGAAGTAAATCCAGAAAAGACTAAGTATATGATTATGTCTCGTGATCAGAATATTGTACGAAATGGAACTATAAAAGTTGGAGATTTATTCTTCGAAGAGGTGGAAAAATTCAAATATCTTGGAGCAACAGTAACAAATATACATGACACTCGGGAGGGGGGGAATGAAACGCAGAATAAATATGGGAAATGCCTGTTATTATTCGGTTGAGATGCTTTTGTCATCTAGTCTGCTGTCAAAAAATCTGAAAGTTAGAATTTATAAAACAGTTATATTACCGGTTGTTCTGTATGGCTGTGAAACTTGGACTCTCACTTTGAGAGAGGAACATAGTTTGAGGGTTTTTGAGAATAAGGTTCTTAGGAAAATATTTGGGGCTAAAAGGGATTAGGTTACAGGAGAATGGAGAAAGTTACACAACGCAGAGCTGCACGCATTATATCCTTCACCTGACATAATTAGGAACATTAAATCCAGACGTTTGAGATGGGCAGGACATGTAGCACGTATGGACGAATCCAGAAATGCATATAAAGTGTAAGTTGGGAGGCCAGAGGGGAAAAGACCTTTGGGGAGCCCGAGACGTAGATGGGAAGATAATATTAAAATGGATTTGAGGGAGGTGGGATATGATGATAGAGACTGGATTAATCTTGCTTAGGATAGGGACCAATGGCGGGCTTATGTGAGGGCGGCAATGAACCTCAGGGTTCCTTGAAAGCCAGTAAGTAAGTAAGTAACAGAATAATTATTCCTAATTTTCTGATCTGATAGAGGGTATGAAATTAACCGTTTATCTGCCGAATTCATTTGCAGATGAAATTTAAATATTTTTTTCATTTCATATGGCTAAACACCAGTCAGTTGAAGAAAATATAGTGGTGGTTTATTTTATTTTTTTTTTTAATTCACACTTTATTTTGTTGTTCCCAAATGAGAACATTGGCAGGTAACATTGTCTTTTTTTCTTTTTTAACAAAACTTTATTCTACCTCTATAATAATGCAATTACATAAAATTAACTAAGTTATTTCTTAAAAAAAACATACACCAAGCTGAAAAAAACCCAGTTACCTTGTAATTCACTTCATTTCAAAGTTTAATTATTTACAAAAGCCCATGAAACACTGGAAAACAATGCAAATACATATTTCTCGAACACTCCCGACATTGAAGACGTGCATTACTTTTGCATTGCACACACCTTCCCTGTTTGGATTGTACCAGGTAATGTCCGTTACTTTTTCTTATGTATGTGGGAGGCTGCACCCTTGGTCCTGGTCTTGATGCTAACCTAGGCTGAGATCTAAGCAAGGCAAGAGTCACTTCCCTCCAAAACTTTAGGTGTTCTTTCGAAGTTTTCCCATGAAGCTCCCGATGAAGTTGCGAAGCTCCTACAACAGCCATGTTCACTGCATTTGCGAAAAGATTCCACCACCACCACTTCTTATTTCGGATCTGAGGTCTGTAGCTCGATAGAAGCCTATCAAGTATATCGACGCCACCCATTCCATAATTGTAGTTGCGTACAATTCTGGGTTCAGGAATATCTATTTTCTTTTTGTTTTGTCTTGAGTACCGTTTTTGCATTACCCATTGGAAGATGTGTTTGGTGATTAGATGCTAGAGTGACAACGTTTAATTCTTTCAGCAAATTATATGATGTGAAAAAGTTGTTCGAAGTATATTTCTACCTGAATCGGATCACGTACAACTGAGAGTAATCCAGTGACCACAAGAGTTCCTAATAGTCCTTGATTTTCAGAATCCTTCTTGCCTGAGTAGATTTCCATAGCGTAAGGATACCCGCTACTGGAACACAGCATCCAAATTTTGAATCCAAATAGTATGGGTTTACCTTTTATAAACATTTTGCAAAAATGATGCCCATAATATGGAACCATGGATTCATCGATACTCAGTTTATTGTGGAATATGCCGAACTACTGAAGATTCTTTCCTAATTCATCATATATTTGCGTAACTTTACCAAGCTTAAATCCTGCCTTCAGTTCAGCATTGTCCATTAGATGAATAAAACTTTGTGCGAGATCGTGCGTATTTGCTTATTTTCCGCACAGAACCAATACGCGGTAAGTGTGAAATACCACATTCAGTATTCCCAACGTAACACACATAACAATTTCCCTCTTCTTACCGCTTAAGCGCGACATTCATTTTACTGCTTTAGGCTTTTAACATATTATTTTTAGAGACGTTTAGCATAGTAATAATTATAAATTGGAAACTTACCACTGCAATTTCACCTAAATTGCAATGTTAATTATTGTTTTTAAATATTTGCAAAAATTAAGTAAAGTCTACTACTCCACGAAACTTATTGCATTCCTGATACAAGTAACATTGAGGAAACCGTGAAAAAATCAACAACATTCCAGATGCCGATGTTATTACTGCAATATGTTATATAAATAATATTGTTAAAATATTAAAATGAAAAATAAATCATTACATGACCTTACCGTTTGTTTAAAGTTCGCATTTATAGACTGGGGGAAAAAAAGACAGACGTATATCACGGCCTGCTGGAGTATAGTAAACACAGAAAACATTTTATAGCAACAATGTTGAAGAAAGATATTTTGGTTTTCCGAAGTTGCCGTCATTAAACAGAAACCAACATGGAGATTTCATTGCAAATAATTAGAAATTTCTCTTTCAGGTATGTAATAAACGATCTTCGCACAAAATAATGTACGATACACGAGCGGTATGTTTGTTTTCATGTTCTCGGAAATTAAAAAAGCTCAACTACGTTTCGCTTTTTCAATCATTTCCTCTACCATGAAAACGTCAACATACCGCTCTTGTAACGTATATTACTATTTCATATCTCAGAATTTCTGTCTGCTCATAACAGTTGGTACAATTTGAACTGAAACATCTTCTGCTGTGCTCCAGTATAGGTCTTCCGCAGAAACGGAATGGTATCCGCTTAGGAGAAGTAAACCGAAATATTGAGCGATGTCTTCCTTGCTGATCATGAATTGTGCTCCCTTCTGAGCTGCAAACATCTGAGTCATTGTAGCAAGATGATCAAGATCAGTTCCTGGAAGCATCTTGGCTTCTAAAGGTATTAGTTCTGGGTGTTGGTCTGCGAGAATCTTCTCACTCCTACTTTCTTCAATATTCTCGCTAAAAATAGCAGTTTTCTTCCAGACGGGGTTACTCATCATGGCTTTTTTGGAAGTGCTGGAACAGCTAGTTTCTTCCTTTTCCTTTAGATTAGCAGTTACCACAATCTCGCCGCAAACATCTGCAGGAACTACTTTCTCCAGAACATTATCCTGAATATTTTCCTCGTCTGTGATGTTATCACTCTCTTTAGGAGCCAACTGACTAATTTCAATTTCTTCATTATCACTTACAAGATTTTCATTATCTAGCTGATGAATATAATCAATAGCTTCTTCAAGAGTTAGAAACTCTTCAGAAGTCATGTCTCGTACTGGTAAACATGAATGCTGGTCAGATACTGACGGACTGACCACTTGCGGCACTTGCATTTACAACAGTGACTGAGATTTATATCAATATGTTACCGTTATATTCCGTTGTTGGTCAGAATTCGTTGCAGTATTCTGAAAAACATCAAAGAAATTCAAAAATTAAATAACAGCTAAACAATATACTTGTATACTATTACCTGCCAATGTTCCCAATTGGGAAATTAAGTTTCTTCCTATTCCCAAGATTTATGAAATGGTCCACACGCAAGAAATCCGTACCGAGATTATGTTAGGTGCTTGTAATTATTATAAAAGTTCTAAAACTCATTGAAAACATGCTAGAGTATGATTGATTTAATAATTTATTGATAAAAGTGACTTTCTGCAAAAAAAAAAAAACTATATTTAAAATATTTTTATGGGCACATGAGTCAAGTAAAGTATGAAACAAGAAAGCATAAACAAAGTCCAGTTGTTTGTTAACATAATACATTATTATATAAAAAAAAATTACATTTAGATAATTTAAAAAAATATTTAAAAGTACTGTTCCCATATGGGAACATTGGCTGGTAAACGGACATCTTTTCTTAATAAAGTAATGTACATTCATGGATATAAAAATTTACTGATACACGCATATCTATAAAAATGTATCGATACATGCGTGCGTGTAAAAATTTATCCGTACGTGTGTGCGTGTAAGCTTCACCGTTACATGTAAACTTTATCGTTACGTGAGTATGCGTAAACTTCATCGTTGCAGGCGTATGTATAAAATTTATTGATGTATGTGTATGTAAATATTTATCGATACGTGCGTGCGTGTAAACATTGATCGATACGTGAGTGCGAGAAAACATTTATCAATACATGCGTGCGAGAAAACACTTCCCGATACATGCGTGCGAATAAGCATTTCTCGATACATGCGTGCGAATAAGCATATCTCGATACATGCGTGCGAATAAGCATTTCTCGATACATGCGTGCGAATAAGCATTTCTCGATACATGCGTGCGAATAAGCATATCTCGATACATGCGTGCGAATAAGCATTTCTCGATACATGCGTGCTAATAAGCATTTCTCGATACATGCGTGCGAATAAGCATTTCTCGATACATGCGTGCGAATAAGCATTTCTCGATACATGCGTGCTAATAAGCATTTCTCGATACATGCGTGCGAATAAGCATATCTCGATACATGCGTGCGAATAAGCATATCTCGATACATGCGTGCGAATAAGCATTTCTCGATACATGCGTGCGAATAATCATTTCTCGATACATGCGTGCGAATAAGCATTTCTCGATACATGCGTGCTAATAAGCATTTCTCGATACATGCGTGCGAATCAGCATTTCTCGATACATGCGTGCGAATCAGCATTTCTCGACACATGCGTGCGAATAAGCATTTCTCGATACATGCGTGCTAATAAGCATTTCTCGATACATGCATGCCAATCAGCATTTCTCGATACATGCGTGCGAATAAGCATTTCTCGACACATGCGTGCGAATAAGCTTTTCTCGATACATGCGTGCGAATAATCATTTCTCGACACATGCGTGCGAATAAGCATTTCTCGACACATGCCTGCGAATAAGCATTTATCGATACATGCGTGCGAATAAGCATTTCTCGATACATGCGTGCGAATAAGCATTTATCGATACACGCGTGCGAATAAGCATTTATCGATACACGCGTGCGAATAATCATTTCTCGATACATGCGTGCGAATAAGCATTTCTCGATACATGCGTGCGAATAAGCATTTATCGATACACGCGTGCGTGACAGCAGTTATCGATACATGCATGCATGTAAAATTCATCGATACATACGTGCTTATATACATTAACGAGATGGGCGTGCGGGTAAACATGTATCGATTACGAGCTTGCGCGTAAAATTTGTCGATACGGGCGTCCTGTAAGCTTTATCGATACGAGTTTGCGTGTAAACATTTTTAGATAGGTCTGTGTGTATATGGAATTTATCGATACGGGCGCACGTATATAATTTATCGATATGGGCGTGTATGTAGAATTAGTCGATAAAGATGTGTGTAAAAATTTATCGATACATGTCCGCATGTCAAAATTTATTGATATGGGCGTAGGTATAGAGTTCATCGATATGGGCGTGTGTGTAAAATTAGTCGATACAGACATACTTGTAAACATCTGTCCATACAGGCGCGTGTGTAAAATTTATCGACGAAAATGTGTGTAAAAATGTATCGATACGTGATTGCATGTGAAAATTTATTGATACGGGCGTGCCAATAGAGTTCATCGATATGGGCGTGTGTGTAAAATTAGTCGATACAGACATACTTGTAAACATCTGTCAATACAGGCGCGTGTGTAAAATTTATCGACAAAAATGTGTGTAAAAATGTATCGATACGTGATTGCGTGTGAAAATTTACTGATACGGTCTTGCGTGCAAAATTTATCGATACGACCGTGTGTATGAAATGTACCGATGCAAACTTCAGCATATAGTACGTCGATATAGCCGTGGGAGTGACTGTTTAATGCAGACGTGTGAAAGTGGTGATAGATAGATGCCGGCATGATGCTGCTTCTGTTTTTCAAGGCGTGGGCACAGAACAGTTTGATGGAAAGCGGGATGTAATAGTAGAGCCAGTGAGAGATAACCTGATAGAATCACTGTATAGGCATTATTGTTATAGACCAGTGGCGGCCGGTGAGGCATTCTGGTGGTGATGCCAAAAATGAAAAAAAAAAAAAAAGGTTGTGCGCAAATTACCCTAGTGAAATTCATAATCGCAGTTTACGTTTGCATTATGTTAAATAAAACACATTAATTAAACCAGCTATTTTACCAGGTGTACAATTAATAATGCATCTAGTAACAGTTACAATAACATTTCCGAAACTAATAACGAAATTTACAGATACAGATATGCAAAACTTTCACAGTATTGTTAGTCAAATACAAATAACTTTTGTAACTAGTAAAATTACTGGCAAAAACACAAGAGATAAACAGTGATATAGATAATAAACAAACACGTTTGCACTTTATTTAACAGGCCGATGAATCCAAGGCAGCGATCTGAATAATGGGCAGGGTATGTAGCACGTATTAGTAAATCGAGAAATGCATGAAGAGTGTTGGTTGGAAGACCTGAGAGAAAAAGATCTTTTGGGAAGCCCTGGCGTAGATGGGAGTATAATATTAAAATGGATTTGAGGGAGGTGGGATATAATGGTAGAGACTGAATTAATCTTGCTCAGGATAGCGACCGATGGCGGGCTTATGTGAGGGAGGCGATGAACCTCCGGATTCTCTAAAAGTCATTTGTAAATAAGTATAGGTCTAGAGTCTTTGTGACTTCGAAATTAGTATTTATTATTTAGTATTTATTTATTTAACATGGTAGAGATAAGGCCGTCAGGCCTTCTCTGCCCCTCTACCAGGAGATTCCAACTATAATATGAAGAAATTACAATAAAATTACAATTAGTATTAAATTTACAATTACAATAAGAATCAAGGTACGAAAAGATTACCTGGCTAATTAAAGCTAGATAATTTATCACAGAAAAACAAAGAATATTTTATATTTACTGAATTACGAATTAAACCCGGGACGGGTCCGGTGTGGCTTAGTGGATAAAGCATCAGCACGTAGAGCTGAAAACCCGGGTTCAAATCCCGGTGCCGGAGAGAATTTTTCTCTGTTCCATTACTCTTTCATCGTATGATGTCCTGCACAGATCTCATGTATCGTTAACAGAAGCATCAATACTATAGCAACAGTGTGGCGATATTTATTTGCCGCAAAATAAAACAAATATTACACAACATTAACAAACAGTTTTACATAATTAGAAAAAAATATTTATCTTTCTAAAAAGAACCATGACTATCTCTGCGATCAATATAGTTAAACGGATAATAATTTACACATTCAAAGCCAAGTTATGTGCATTAGTTTTGAATCGGCAACATTACATTAACATTTGGCGCGGAACTTAAACTTGTGTTTTCGTGCAAGTCTGCGGTTGATGGTTCCCTTCCTAATGTCTCTGTAACGTCTCCAACAACCCTGCTATCTAGCGAAATTTCTGCATTACTGTGCTCTACCGGGCGGAATATTAACTACTGAGTCAAATTGAATTCGGCTCAAAGTCTGCCATAAGAAACGCATATAAGCTAGAATCAGTAGCCTTTTGTACAGTGTTATATGGACGTAGGCAGTGCCACACCAAAGTGGCTCCAACATTCGGAGAAACGCTGCAAGAGTGCGTCCCGATCTGTGCGCGCGCTCGTTCAAATGAAATACGAATAAAATGTGTAGAAATAAACTATTGTAACTGCTTTTTAGGATATTATTTTTTGTTTCTTTCATTGGTGGTGCCATGGCACACTGGCATTACCCCAAAAGCCGCCTCTGGGCTTCTGTTTTTCGAAGCGTGGACACAGAACAGATTGATGGAAAGCGGGAGAGCCAGTCGTTCATTCATTCATTCATTCATTCATTCATTCATTCATTCATTCATTCATTCATTCATTCATTCATTCATTCATTTTATTCCATAGATCTTACATGAGCAATGAAGCTTTAAGATGTGGAACATGTTAACATTTTACAATATTACAATTACAATTTTTACAAATTTTTATAGTTTTACAGTTTAGTAATTTTCTACAATTTTTACAATTTTGTACAATTTTTTTACATTTTGGCGAGATGTAGTGAGATGAGATGAGGTCCGAGGATTCGCCAAAATATTACCCGGCATTTGCCTTTTCGGTGGGGGAAACCTCGGAAAAACCCAACCAGGTAATCAAATCAAAGGGGGTAATCAAATCAGATAGATAGATAACCTGATAGATTCACTGTATAGACATGATTGCTATAGACATAAAGATACTGGGTGTTCATTTCAAAGTGTGTCATGACGTCACTGTTGTTGGGTCACCGATTTGAAGCGAGTTTCAGCTTATATGTTACAGAAGTTGCCTATTATTTAAGGCGTTCTTCAATCTGAACTTGAGAACGTGTACGGTATAACTTGAACGTCGTAGCAACAGATGGCGGTCTGTACGGTCTGTGTGCTACCATAACCTCTTTCGAACTGTGTTTTGCGCCGGCAAGTCGTACGCAGGGTATTTGTTATCATCGGTTGCGTACGGTAACATTCCACAACACAAATGAAATGCTCCGTGTCCATGTTGACCGTCGAAGTTAATGTCAACAAATACGTAAGTAATCGTCTTAACCCTCTCCCCATATCCCGACAGTACGTATTTCCAAAAACAGTTCACATTCCTGCCACTACCGGCGTTACCGTACGTATCGGTACGTACTCTTCAGAATGAACGCCGTACTTGCTAGGCAACTTCTGTGCCTCTTAGGTTATACACCTCTGCGGAAGTGTAGGAAGATTTAATTTTTTTATTGGGTTATTTTACGACGCTGTATCAACAGCTAGGTTATTTAGCGTCTGAATGAAATGAAGGTGATAATGCCGGTGAAATGAGTCCGGGGTCCAGCACCTAAAGTTACCCAGCATTTGCTCGTATTGGGTTGAGGGAAAACCCCGGATAAAACCTCAACCAGGTAACTTGCCCCGATCGGGATTCGAACCCGGACCACCTGGTTTCGCGGCCAGACGCGCTGACCGCTACTCCACAGGTGTGGACAGGAAGATTGAATTCTCTAGGCTCATCGGCTAGCCACATGACGGCATACAGCGAGCCATGACACATTTTGAACTGAACACCCAGTATTGGTACACTGGTTTCGTGCTGTGTACACATCTAGTAGACCACATTCCTATGATACTTTTGTATTATGTTTCTTTTTCCAGGCTGTAAGTTGCATTTCATACTTTTTATTAATTAGACGGCGTCATAAATATATGATACGTTAGTGCTTTTGGTTCAGTCATATTTTCTCCGCTGCTAGATGCAAATTATGTGTTCTATTTCACAGCAAATGTCGCTCATAAAAAAGCGATAGTGCTCTGTTTTGCTCCACGACAGTGTACTGTTTTTTTCTACACAAAATGGTTGACAGTCCGTGTCGGCTGTCCACAACAGCTTATCCGCCATATCTGCAGCTTGTCTCCTTACCTGAAATCTGTCTTCCCGCATTGAGATGTGACGCTGCAGGCATTGTTGCCTGACTACACGGCGCGGATATATTTAAACCCTGACATTAACCGGATGGTCTCTAAAATTGCGTTACATCTTCAAGTTGACGTACAAATACAGCAGCTAAATACACAGTTTATGCCTACACGATGTGTAGGATTTACTGTTCACTGTTTCAGTGACGTTTCTCGGCACATGCGACGTTGTTTCTGGAGGTCTGGGAATTGTAAATTGATTTCGTGCTGTAGTAGTCTGTTCGGTTCGAATCCCGTCTGAGTTTAATTAGAGTGAATGTAAAAAGTATTCGCACGACGATTTTGTTACTACAAATTGAGATCTAAACTAAGTACTATTAACTCTTGGTATGAAATAAACTGTTCACGCATAATAATAATAATGCGTCACATAGCAAATACACATAATACTGTAAATTTATTTACCTCACAGCAGGGTTTTATTCTTCCAACAATAATTCCTTTCTACAATTCGCCTTAAACGCTCTCGTCAACAACTGGATTTTCACTCAACACAGTATTCGTTATAAAACTCCACCCACGACAATGACAATTTACTTGGACTAGTACGAACAACAATGAACTGTTAATCTTAACTAATATTTACAAAGCACTATTTACAAATCAGAACTATCAGTTCTCAGTTCACAGTTCTTCTATCTCAGTCACTCGAGTTCACAGTATCTCGAACCACAGACCTTCAGAGACAGTTCACTGTACTCGAACTCGGGTCCCTCCAACTGCGGTCCACTGCACTCGAACTCAGGTCCCTCCAACTGCGGTCCACTGCACTCGAACTCAGGCCTTCGGATGCTGACGCAGATGCGGACGCACACTCGAGTCGAACTCCGGTTTGCTTGACTGGCTTGCTTGCTCTGGCTTACTCACTGACTGAATAACTGAAAAACTCTCGAGTTCGCTGGCGCTTCTTCTTTTATAGCAAAATCATAGTTGCGAGAAATTTCTACAGGTGTGTAGAGAATTATCTGGATATCTCCACTTCGACGCACTTCTGGAAGGGTCGGGAAGGTCCATTCCCCCTTACTCCGCATGCAGCAGTTGCGCGTGCACTCTCCCCTCGTCGCGTGGGCCTTTCCCCTCTCCGCCGCGCGCCGTCCCTCATGCTTCATGAAGCCCGCGCGATATGCTCTCTCTCTCGCAGGACGCTGGTCGTGAGTTCGAATCTCACGTCGCTGTCACAATACATATTCATAATTTTGCGTGTAGGTGCTGCCGTAGTTCAATAAATTGAATGCCTAGCAAACTTACAGCGTAAAAATTATTCGCACACTCAACTCTGTTGACGAATAAAAGCACATGGTACTAAGAAAACGCTCCTAATTCATGTTCCAAGTCAGTTTGATTCTAGAATCACAAGTAGTATATAGCTATCACGTCAAATGGGACTAAGAGGGAAAGAAATTTGTAAGAAAGAAAGGGCTGTATCATTCGTCTGCATAATCAATGTAAAACACTGAGTGAAACATCAACGATTGTGAATAGAGGTAAGTCAACCATCAAGGGAATCACAGACAAATATGGGGAAAGGAATTCGAACGGAAATTTAAGGAAATTGGCTAGCAGAGAAAAATGAACTAATACAGTGGCAGAACAATCATACGAAAAATTAAAAAGAATCCACATATTAGTGCCGCAGAGCTTCAACGTGATCTCTGTATAAGTGTATGTAACAGTACAATCCGAAATTACCAAAGGAGCAGAGAATACCATGGTAGAATCGCCATAGGTAATACTACATCAGTAAAGTTAATAAGAGTAAAAGATTAGACTTCGCTAAAATAAATCTTAACCGGTCCCAAGAATTTTGGAACAGAATGCTTTTCACTGATGAAAGCAAGTTCAATATATTTCAGTCTGATGGGAGAAGTTTTGTGTGGAGAAAAAAAATGCTGAACTAGAAAAGAAAAATCTTCGTCCCACAGTGAAACAAGTTGGGGGTGCATGAGTTCAAGAGGAATGGGTTTGTTGGCTTTTATAGAGGGCAATATGGATCGCCAACGTTACATTGATATTCTGAAGGGTCATGTAGTGCCTAGTGCCCAAAAATTGGGCATCGAGGGCAATTTCATATTTATGCAAGACAACTACCCCAGACATACGGCCCACAATACTCGACTCTTGATTCTCTATAACATCCCTTCGGACCTTAAAACACCTCCCCAGTCACCAGACATCAACCCAATCGAGACCTTTGGGATTATTTAGAAATAAGATTTAGAACCAGGCATATTACCACAAAGAGTCTCTAAAGAATGCAATCACAGAAGGGTGGAACATCATTCCAGCAAGTATTACTTAAAATTTAGTAAATTCTATCCGCAGAAGGTTAGAGGCTATTGTAAAATGCAAGGGCTACTTTGCAAAGTATTGAAATTGAAAAGGAACTCTCTAAAGTGTGACCAGTGTGCGAATACTTTTTGTTCGAATTTTTGTTTGGTATCATTGTGTTTTAATCAAACATAATTTTTTATTTTGAGAATTGTGCAATTAATTTTGTGTTTATATGTACATAAATAACAGAGAATGTATATACTTGTACGTAACTTGTGTTCATGTCTAAAAAGTTGAGAGTATAGGATTTGAAGCACATTTTATTATTGCTATATATTTTTATTACTCACCGTGCGAATACTTTTTACACTCACTGTACATGGTTGGGATTTTTTCGGTTCTCAGAAATTGTAAGGCGAATGTTACGTAATAATAAGCAAATCCTATCA
The DNA here is from genome assembly GCF_040183065.1 of Periplaneta americana. Lineage (NCBI taxonomy): Eukaryota > Metazoa > Arthropoda > Insecta > Blattodea > Blattidae > Periplaneta > Periplaneta americana. The sequence continues at coordinate 211,120,833 of NC_091118.1, read as the reverse complement.
GATTTTTCACAAGCCTTCGAATAGTTTCTTTTCCTGGAAGATTAGTGTCAGCAAATTCATATCAAAACATTTCTTATTGTCCTACATCCAACTCGATTTTAGCAAATGTAGTCTATGTACTGTGTATTCGTTATTGTAAAGAATACTTATTTCGTATGGAGATAGCCCTGCCAAGACTCTGGAATTCGCTACCTGCTAGCATCAGGGACTTACTTACTTACTGCCTTTTAAGGAATCCGGAGGTTCATTGCCGCCCTCACATAAGCCCGCCAATGGTCTCTATCCTGAGCAAGATTAATCCACTCTCTACCATCATATCCCACATACCTCAAATCCATTTTAATATTATCCTCCCATCCACGTCTCGGCCTCCCTAAAGGTCTTTTTCCCCTCCGGCCTCCCAGCTAACACTCTATGCGCATTTCTGGATTCGCCCATACGTGCTACATGCCCTGCCCATCTCAAACGTCTGGATTTAATGTTCCTAATTATGTCAGGTGAAGAATACAATGCGTGCAGCTCTGCGTTGTGTGACTTTCTCCATTCTCCTGCAAATTCATCCCTCTTAGCCTCAAATATTTTCCTAAGCACCTTATTCTCAAACACCCTTAACCTGTGTTCCTCTCTCAAAGTGAGAGTCCAAGTTTCACAACCATAAAGAAAAACCGGTAATATAACTGTTTCATAAATTCTAACTTTCAGATTTTTTGACATCAGACTGGATGATAAAAGCTTCTCAACCGAATAATAACAGGCATTTCCCATATTTATTCTGTGTTTGATTTCCTCCAGAGTATCATTTATATTTGTTACTATTGCTCCAAGATATTTTAATTTTTCCACCTCTTCAAGGGATAAATTTCCAATATTTACGAATTTTATATTTCCATTTCTTACAATATTTTGGTCACGAGACATAATCATATACTTTGTCTTTTCGGGATTTACTTCCAAACCTATCTCTTTACTTGCTTCAAGTAAAATTCCCGTGTTTTCCCTAATCGTTTGTGAATTTTCTCCTAACATATTTACGTCATCCGCATAGACAAGCAGTTGATGTAACCCGTTCAAGTCCAAACCCTCTCTGTTATCCATAATAATAATAATAATAATAATAATAATAATAATAATAATAATAATAGATGGCTGTATTGCAGGTGATGTAGGGAATTTGAGAAAGATCTCTTTAAGAATTAATTTTGAAAGGAAGTTACAGAATGTGTGAAAATACAAATTTGGAAAGAAATGTACCGGTAGGTCTATGGATAAAAATTTTCTGGTGTATTCACTTTTACAACTCAATGCAGACACATGCAAGCCTTTTTGTTCATAGGTTTCCACTTTTGTATTTATTGGAAAGAACATCAAGCCCCACTATTAATGTCTTCATGTCGAATTCTGTGAAATATTGCGAAATTCTTACCTTCCTCAGAAGATCATCATTTCTACTCTCCACGCTGTTTATTTATTATTTTTTCGTAAATTTTAATAGCAGCTCAGAAAAACAGAGATCACCATACAATTGTCTCGTAGGCTATATACAGTCACGAAGCTCAATACGTAGTAAATATGCATCTCTAGATAGTTGCTAACCACTAGGATCGCTACTATCACCTCATTACAGACAATGCGAAATAGTACCTACACAGTCTATTGTTTCTAGTAACCTCATAAACTCAAGCTTCGTGACTGTATATACTAGACTGTGACCATACTGCAAAATTAGCGATTGTTGAAAACAAATGAAAACAGCTTCTCCGATGAGCATGTCCACAGCCTTGGCAACAATCAGAAAGAAATGTGACTGCGTTTGACGTACGTATCTAGTTAAATACTGATGATGAAAATGTAGCTTGGTGTATTAAGTATCGGGAGCAGAAATGTATAGCCAGATCCTCTCATATCAACAGATTACTTCCCTTTTGTCGCTGCAGAGTCGGGGTTTATTGGTTTTTCTATTACAGCAGAGAAGAGCTAACCCCTTGTAATGCATACCATAGAAATGAAACAGTTGTCTTTTCTTGCGGAAAATATGTGAAGCGAATGCAGTTTCCAACGCCATGTTTACATTAAGCTGGATTCCGGGTCCCTTGTTGTTCCTGGACTGCCTTTTCCAACTGGATACACACATGAATGTAAAAATTAGCGATGACTATTACAGCAACTCATCTGGAATTCGGGCGCAGTAAGTTTTTAGTTAGTCTCCTGTTTAAGTGGTAGTGTTTTCAGTACGAATGCAGAGGGATAGAATTCGAGTCTCGAAAAATAAATAGAGGTTTTATATCCCTTGCTGATATTTCCCGTTTTTCAGCTACGATAACAGCATGGATCCAATCGTACATATGTCCTGTGTTGTGAGAACATGATACCGGTAATGATGATGATAACGGCGGTGATGACTATGCAGACTGTTTGTTAATGTTGATTATTCAAAATTAGATGGTGTTTATGGTATTCCTCAAGGCTCCGTGCTAGGACGTCTATTGTTTTTAGTATTGAGTAATGATTTATCTTTATGTCAGTGTTGATTATTCAAAATTAGCTGGTGTTTGTGGTATTCCTCAAGGCTCCGTGCTAGGGCCTCTTTTGTTTTTAGTATTGAGTAATGATTTACCTTTATGTTAATGTTGATTATTCAAAATTAGCTGGTGTTTGTGGTTTTCCTCAAGGCTTCGTGCCAGGACCTCCTTTATTTTTAGTAATGAATAATGGTTTACTTTTATGTTAATGTTGATTATTCAAAATTAGCTGATGTATGTGGTATTCCTCAACGTTCCGTGCTAGGACCTCTTTTGTTTTAATAATGCATAATGATTTACCTTTATATTAATGTTGATTATTCAAAATTAGCTGGTGTTTGTGGTATTCCTCAAGGCTCCGTGCTAGGACCTCTTTTGTTTTTAGTAATGAATAATGATTTACCTTTATGTTAATGTTGATTATTCAAAATTAGCTGATGTATGTGATATTCCTCAAGGCTCCGTGCTAGGACCTCTTTTGTTTTTAGTAATGAATAATGATTTACCTTTATGTTAATGTTGATTATTCAAAATTAGCTGGTGTTTATGGTATTCCTCAAGGCTCCGTGCTAGGACAACTTTTGTTTTTAGTATTGAGTAATGATTTACCTCTATGTTAATGTTCATTATTCAAAATTAGCTGGTTTTGTGGTATTCCTCAAGGCTCCATATCAGGGCCTCTTTTGTTTTTAGTAATGAGTAATGATTTACCTTTATGTTAATGTTGATTATTCAAAATTAAATGGAGTTTGTGGTATTCCTCAAGGCTCCGTGCTAGGAACTCTTTTGTTTTTAGTAATGAATAATGATATTACCTTGTAATATTAGTAGACAATCTATACTTTTCGCTGATTCTATTACCCTGTGTAATAAAAATCTGAAATGTATATCTTGAGTAAGGTCATGTCTGATTGCTTTAATGACGCTAGCCAATGGTTCTCGGTAAATGGTTTCAGCCTAAATGACAATAAAACACAAGGAATTCTGTTTACATTGAAAATTTGTATGGTATAGGTGTGTCTAATGTAAAATTGTTGAGAATTATTATTGAATACAAACTGGCTTGGTAAACACATATTGATGCAATGTGTTGTAGGTTAGCTAAGACCCCTAAAACTATTAATACCTAAACAATATATTAAAAATACTTATTTTGCATTATTCAATATCATTTTAACTTACGGTATTACAATTAGGGGTAATATAAATGATATACCGGTATCTGAAGTTCTTAAATTACAAATTACTGATCAGTAGTTCGTAGGACACTGAAGATGACGCAGAACTGGCGTCGAAACGTGCCGTCTAAGGTACATAACTTTTTTTTTTTTTTTTTTTTTTAATTTTCACACTTTTAACGTGTCGTTAAGCAATTACGTGAACCAGAATGAATGACGTAAACATTGCTTTGAAACTAAAATACTGGTAATTTCACTTTCTTTCCTTATAGAGGACTCTGCCTAAAAGCAAAGACATTAGTTTTATGGTTGAAATACTTCCATTTCACTGAAAGGTCTTTATGTTGCTCATTTCTGCTTACTTGATGAAAAACTTCAGCTCTCAAAAACTCTGGGATTCTCTGGTGAATTAAACAGACTACAGAAGTCCTCTCTCTATGTGTATAATGGTCACGTATTGAAATGCAAGGTAGGCCCTCTGGATCAGTAAATTATATGTTTTGAACAAGACTAAATTAAAAACAAAGTTTTTATTCGTGTGGTATATTTCTTACGGTTTTCGCCATAACTGTCGTCCTAACCGTAAAGGATGGCTGCTTACTGGGTTGTACAATCACGCTCAGCAGAAAAGAAAACGAAAGTTTGAGATTAGTTTTATCAGAAATGAAGGTCATGGCACAGCTACCAATAAGACATTTATTTTCACATGTCTGGGTCGGAGAGAGAAGATGCCGGGCGTCTCATCGGAATGACCCAATTGGAGACAGAGATAAGGACAGAAGGAAACCAAAGTTGAAGCCTTTTGCACGAAGAAGTGGATGCAGTGCTGGAAAAGATTGAGATAATCGGCGATGTCTATGTGTAAATAATCCTAGAAAATATGTTAACACTTCAGTTCCAACAAAATTTTTTTGCAAGTTTTTCAGTCAAAATGTAATAATTTTAAATGTTATCTTTTATAATATACAGGGTGATCCGAAAAATAATGTGATCAATTTTCATGGAGTTATTCTTTGAGATATTGGAAACAAAAAGGTTTAATAAAATTTTGCTCGTTTTCCTTCCTTCACCAGTTAAAAATTGTTTCAAATAAAACTTTTCATAGCGTGTTTTCGGAAAGCCATTGATTTAAATTATACGTCCCGTCAATTTAAGAGAGCAGTGTATTATGATAATAAATGTTTGAAAGAATTTTAGTTTCTTCCTCTAAATTTGCAGTGATTTGATCGTAACAAATGTAACTTTTCGTTATGCAAAGAAATTTTGCAATGTCAAATTTTTTTCGGATCAAGTTTCTGCACATTTAAAAGACAAAATTAAACTTTTTTTGAATAATTTATTATCATAATGTACTTACTGGCTTTTAAGGAACCCGGAGGTTCATTGCCGCCCTCACATAAGCCCACCATCGGTCCCTATCCTGAGCAAGATTAATCCAATCTCTACCATCATATCCCACCTCCCTCAAATCCATTTTAATATTATCTTCCCATCTATGCCTCGGCCTCCCCAAAGGTCTTTTTCCCTCCAGTCTCCTAACTAACACTCTATTAGCATTTCTGAATTCGCCCATAGGTGCTACATGCCCTGCCCAACTCAAACGTCTGGATTTAATGTTCCTAATTATGTCAGGTGGAGAATACAATGCGTGCAGTTCTGTGTTGTGTAACTTTCTTCATAATAAAAAAGTAATAGTAAAATTAATAGAAAATTAATATAAAAGTAATAGTAAAATTAATAGTAAAATTAATAGTAAAATTAATAGCAAAAGTAATAGCAAAAGTAACAATAAAATTATTTAAAAAAGTAACAATTAAATTAATAAAATAATAATAGTAAAAGTAATGGTAATATTAAAATTAATGAAAAGTAATAGTAAAGGTAATAGTGAAATTAATAAAAGAGTAATAGTAAAATGAATAGCAAAAGTAATAGTACATTTAATAGTAAAATTAGTATGGTATAAATGTAATAGCAAAAGTAAATGTTTTTCAGTAATTTTCGGCTAAAAGTTTACGAAACTCTGTAATTATTGTGTAAAAATGTGTTATCTTTTAGCACTTGATTTAAAACGAGATGCAGTTTTCTAAATATCTGAATTTTTAAGGGAACTCAATGTAAATTACTTCTAAACTTGCATGTTACTGCGTCTGTAGTAACTACAGGATAAAGTCAACACAGTATCAAATTCACATACTTTGATAACGTATTGTGTTCAGACGTATTATTAAAATACCACACGCAACAGACATCGCGATATATAACAGAAAAAAATTCTTAAAGAAAAAACTACAATTCTTGTACAGGCGTTGACTATCAAGTGGGCAGTGATGAACTCGCTACTTTACGGCCTTCTTTAAAAATGTAGATGAAAATGAACAGAAAACAAAGAGGATTTTTATACTAGAAGTAATCCATTGTAATTTGTATTGTATAAAGATGTTGCTTGTGTTTATGTAGGCCATAATTATGTGGTTATTGCTGCCAGGACGTAAAAATGAACACTGTTAATTGTATTTTCCGTACGGTTTTATTAAGATCGGCCAAGTAGATAACACGCCATTTCACAAAACAATGCTCCGAAAAATAAGCCGCTAAAATAACAACAAAAATTAAATTAGCATAGCCATAAAAAGCCGGCAGGAAGTTGCAAAGTTACCTCTCTGCTTTCTATTAACTACAGGGTGCTTCGAAACGCGGGTAGTGCACACAGAGACTGAATTACAACTTATACTATAGATCATGCCAGTCATGTCAATTGAAAGAGACAGACGAAAGAGGTGGTATATGCTGCTTGGTCGAGCTATATTCAGGGATGGCCATCACTGATTCAATAGATAAAGGGAAGAGAACTTGTTAAAACTGTATCCATGTTAATTTTTAGATTTGTTTGAGAAGTATAAGTGCATTATAAGAATGTAAGTTTTAATTATAATACTCATTTTTCACGTTTCACGATTTTTTTATTCAAAAGAAATATTTTCTCAACTAATAATAATATAATAATAATAATAATAATAATAATAATAATAATAATAATAATAATAATCCGTGGAGCTACAGCCCGTGAAGGGCCTAGATCGACCAGCCGGCTGCTGGCCTCACGCCCACATGCCGATGCAGAGGTGGACGATCATCGAACCAGAATGGAGGTATCGTGTGGTTAGCACGATGATCCCCGAGCCGTTCAACTTTTTTTTATAGGAAAGTGAAATTTTCAGGTATAGGCCTATTTATTTAGTAGCCTTACAGAATGTTTTCGTAAATCTAATATACCGTAAATGCTTATTACTGAAGATAGTGTATTGAAATTTTTTAAAATATTCGCATGCCAATTTTTTGTAAGGAAACAAAGCAACTACTGTTACATAATAAGCAAAAAATACGTGCCCATGTGTTGTAAAAATGTCAGCTCTATAGCTTCAGCACATTTCGAGAAAATAATTTAATATTCTGATGATAGCAAGTTGCTCACCAATATCACCTTAAAAGCATAATGCGATAAGAGTTTTGTTATGTAATGTTAGTTGCACTTAAAACAGATACAGTACCTAGGTAACTTTGCTTTGTACTGTAATATTGTTTTGATTAGTTTATTGATTACTTTTATAAGGCTAAAGGTACCATCAATATCAATTCCAACTTATCATGTCATACTTCATCTCTTTTTTCGGGGGGGGGGATATCACTTTCTTTATTAATGATGTGTTTCATTCACTTAGTACAGTATAGTTGTACTACTATGGAATTTATGTGAATATTCCTTCTTAACTCTCTATTACGTTATTAACATGTATATGAAAACAAAAGCACACACAAGATCGCATCCTCATTGAGAAAGCAAAAATACAACATAGGATACAGAACAGAAAACACACTACAAAGACATCTCAACACACAAACAACACAAACAAATAAATACAACCACACAGGCGTATACAAACTCACATGCAATAGTTGCGACAAGTTCTACATTGGACAGACAGGCAGATCATTCCAAACACGCTACAAAGAACACATTAAAGCAATAACCAGAGGACACAATACATCTACATACGCCGATCACATAACCAATGCTAACCACACATACAATAACATAAATGCGGACATGGAAATCCTACACATACAACCCAAGAACCAAAAACTCAACACATTAGAACAATACGAAATATACAAACACACTAAAACACACCCTGATCAAATTCTCAACACACAGATTTATTTCAGTACACACACACTATTTGACTCCACTTTTCAACACTTTTCAACAATCGAACGCACCCACACAACTGGCAGAGAAGTTCGAGATGACGCCGAGATCTAGTAGGCTCTGAGGATGGTGTGATGAAGCACCGAAACAGCTGTAAGCCGCACAGACTTACATAATTAACAGGAGTAAGTCCGCTAGTTAATCAGTTACTTATATTAAAGTGTTAATAGTAATATGCGTTACAAGAGCGGTATGTTGAAGTTTTCGTGTTCGAGGAAAAGTTTGAAAAAGCGAAACGTAGTTGACCTTTTTTAATTTCCGAGAATTGAAAGAAAACATACCGCTCGCGTATCGTACATTATTTTGTGCGAAGATCGTTTATTACATATCTGAAAGAGGAATTTCTAATTAGTTGCAATGAAATCTCCATCTTGGTTTCTGTTCAATGACGGCAAATTTGCAAAACAAAAATATCTATCTTCAACATTGTTGCTTTAAAATGTTTTCTCTGTTTACTATCCTTCAGCAGGACGTGATATACGTCTGTCTTTTTTTTTACCCCCAGTCTATGATAAGTCTGGAATCTTGTTGATTTTTTCACGGCTTCCTTAATGTTAATTGCATCACGAATGCAGTAAATTTAGTGGAGTTCTAGAGTTTACTTAATTTTTGCAAATATTTAAAAACAATAATTAAGAGTGCAATTTAGGTGAAATTGTAGTGGTAAGTTTCCAATTTATAATTATTACTATATTGAACGTCTCTAAAAATAGTATGTTAAAAGCCTAAAGCAGTAAAATCAATATGTCACTTAAGCGGTAAGAAGAGGGAAATTGTTATGTGTGTTAGGTTGGGAATACTGAATGTGGAATTTTAGAGTTTCCGCGGATTGGTTTTGTGCGGAAACCAAGCAAATACGCACAATCTCGCACAAAAGTAGTGTACGCAAGATTCAAAATGGATTTTTTTATAGTTCATGGGAAGGTTCAAACCCCTTGGCACCCCCTTTTTTGTGTACGATCCTGTGTGTACAGAAAAAAGATGGCGAGATGAGAAAGCTGCCAAATGATACAACTAGATCACACGATTGCGAAGTAGGACGACAATTACGATGATATTGAGGAGATGACATTAATAAATATCACTCACTGCTGTTAGTTCCATTTTAAGAGAAACAAAGAGGTTACACTGAAGTAAAGCGCCCCCTATTGTCTTTATCTGGCTCGTATATCTTGCATGATTTGTTAGACTTTTTATGTGGACGTTATAACATCGAAACGTCGCTAGTATTGATTCCCTCTCTTTTTTTTTTTTTTACTGCAGAAACATCATTGCATTTGTACCAGCAAAAACTCGTGTCTTCGTGTGTTAGAAATGAGTTATTGCTGGAAAAGATGGCATTTCAGCCGGTTTTTGTGTGTCACGCCTTATATGTCTGAGAGCTCTAATAGAATTACATCCTGCAATAGCGTTTAAACGTTACAGAGAGAGAGAGAGAGAGAGAGAGAGAGAGAAAGAGAGAGAGAGAGAGGGAGGGAGAGAGAGAGGTTGAGAGAAGTAATATTTTTACTTCGTACAAGATATTGAAATAGAGATATATACGTATAACCTGGCTTAATTAATTGCATTTTAAACGGAGATCTATAGCCAAGAGAATTCATATTAACTAAGAGAATCGGTTGTGGACGTTAAAGGGAAGTTTATCGACGAACGCCCACCCCTTTTAATGTGCTCACTCTTCTTGATGAGTGTAAATTTAATCATGTTAAAATTCTATTCATAGTGACTCAGCTGATGGTTGTAGGATTCGTGTAACTGGCAAGAACTGAAAGATTTATCAGGATACATGTTCAAATTACCCGGCGTTTCTCGGGTTTTCTATCTTATTTGTATTTTTCACCAGCGTATAGGTAATTAAGTATGGACACTTCGCGTCGGTACCTTTGATGTACCCGGACTGATTTCAATGACCTTCAAGCCAGCTAGAGCGTGAGATTCTGCTTTCTCCCTACAGTTGGCGCTGACATCACACCAGCTAGCAGTCGACACAGCGGAAATATAACACACATAATTAATACAGGGACATCATTTTATTTTTACTAACATTTTTAATATTAACCTGTCTATACCTTTAGAGAACCGGAAACACCGCTTGCTCCCCCCTCCAAGACTGGAGTTCGATGATACTGGCGTAAAACACAAATCACTCTAATAGGTATAGGATGGAAGAAAAGTAGTTCATCCATTTAAGTAAACTAGGAAATATCGCGATTTTGAGTTTGATAATTTTCATTAGGTTTTTCTTTAATCAAAGTACAGTACTGTATTAAGAATAAGTGTTTTTACTCACGAAGTGAGCTATCCATGCGAACGTATTCATTATGCACTGTATATTATACTGTCTACAGCACATTAGCGTACAATATAGAGAAAGAATCATAATATGAATATTTAAACACAATTTTGAAAATGGTGGCCGTTCATTTCGATACAGGCTTCAGTTCTTTTGTGCATATTATCGCACTATAGACTATTGCATCTAATTCCAATTGCCAGTTTCGTCCTTCGTACTAGTAACTCATGTTGAAATAATTCTGTACCTACTCTACGTACTGTGAATTCAATCTTCACTTCTGCCCTACCCGAAAATATAAAATTACTCAGACATGCTATCTACTGTCTGTCCAAGTGGTTATGCCGCAGGATTGTAGAAAGGGAGGAAATCACGTGACAGTTAATTACTTAACGAGGCCCTTTTATTTAAGTTAAATTAAACAGCTGTATAATATTACGTAAACGTCCAATTCCTAAGAGAAATTAATGTTTTCAGAAAAGAGCTAAGACAGCCCAGCTTTTGCAGAGGGGCGAGCAGAAGCAGGTGGGGGAAATCGGGATGCGACGTAGGCAAACGGGCAGTACCTGTGCGAAAATATGATTTAATATTGAAAGCTCTTTCGTCACTGGAAAACGCGAACATATTTCTTGAACGTACTATACCCAGTAACTCAGTACTGCTTACTATCTGCGGTCTTGGTTCTGTGTGGAGTTGGAACTTCCTTAGTAGAAGGGTTGGGAGTGAAGTACATTAAAAAACTCAGGTACAATAAAAATTGAAGTAAAAATAAAATGATGTCCCTGCACATCTAGGTACATTATGTACTCAAATTAAGTAAATTGTATCCATAAAATAATAAATCCGTCATTAAATGTAATGTCTAGACTCTAGAGTTCCTTTATAATGAGAGTTGAGTCGTTGACTTCAACAACAATTAAAATATGTAATGATTGGTAGCACTGAAAATGGAAAAACAAAATTTCTTATGAGAAGTAAAACCATATGCCTATATTATATTATTATACAAATATTAAACGAATTTGATACATAATTTTATAATGTATTATATTATTTTATAATATGATTTATTACATCTGAAACATAAACAAATATTATTACTACTAGTTTGTCACTAAGAAATAAGGAAAAGCTGTTAACTTGGATTTATTTGAAGCAAAGCGTTACTGGATTATGCAATAAGGTAGGCGATGTTTGGATCCTGTGTCTCAACTCTACTCAATTATTATCTTATGGTATGCTCGATTACACTAACCTCTAGCGCTTGAAAGTGGAACTAAACGCTGGCGCACAGAGAAACAAAACACAGGAAAATTCACTCAGTGTCCATTCTTTATAATCCCTATTCGCTGTTTTAACCCTTAAATTAGCAAAACTTCATTTCTCACACTAGTTTATTAAACCGTGCCGGACCGTAAAGAAAACAACTATCGCAATGTCCATATTTTATATGTTGTACAATATTATAGTAGCTACTATGAAATTTTAATTTTCCTACTATATTTTTTTCTATTGTTGCGTTAAAATTATAGCATATAGCCTATTAACCTGGTGTATTCTATAGGATACTTTGCGAATTTAAGGGTTAAGTGAACTGATCATACACTGTGTCTCAGAAGTCATGCTGGGGTTTCAGAGGCGACGATAGAAAACAAAAGATGCGAAAACAAATGAATGAGGTGTATAAAAATTAAATACTCTTTCAAATTTAATTATCACAAGATAGAGGTGGCATTTGAAATTTCAAAGTGTGAGTGGCTTTGAGTAAGGGGGTGAAAACTAATATGCAGATAACACTGGTTTTAAACTTCCCTCTCTATCTAAATTGACGTTTTTTTGTTTAATAAAATTATATAGTTATTTGGAGTGGGAAGTTTTGAAATGAACACTCTGTACATCCTTTTTTTCTTTTTCGATATCAAATAGCTTCGAAGTGATTTCTTCAAAACAAATCGTAAGGTGATGGAATTGCTTGTGGTTTCAAATAATTCAAGAAGTCATCTGGTTAAAACACAACCTACTTACTATCTAGGGGTAAAACTGTATCGAGAGACTCATAATATGGTTCTAGAATATGTAATAGTTACTAAATGTATCAATTTTCTAGATTTTGTCTTTCACGATTTACATTTTCCACTTCAGTTTCAAACTTTCAAACACCACCAGTAACTTCAGTGTAACCGACTTAAAAACTGTGTATGCTAATAAAATAATAATACAGGCAGACTCAAACATCGCACCCGATTAGCGAGTCATAATTTAAATTCTCCACCTTTAAAAATAAATGTTTATTGTTTTTGTCGTTTGGCATAAAATACATTATGTACAATTCACAGAAAAAAAGATCCCACTAAAATGAAATGTCAAGAGCATTATGCACGCATTATTTTAAAATTCAAGATAAAATCTGATCTAATAAAAATTCGTATTTTAGTTCATAAATGAGTATAAACAACATAACACGTATAAAATTACATAGGTTGGTCACTGCCCATTGTAAACTGGGCCGCCGGTATAGTAAATTCAAGCAACACACTTTGTTCGTGAGATATAAAATTTGTGAAAACGAATAGAAATAAATTATTAATACATTAAGCAAAATAAATTTAAAATAATATCAAAAAGTATTATTTTCCATTTTCTAAAAATATTTGAAGCGCTATTTTCCTAAATATATAATATGCAACGCTGTTACATAGTTTCTTTGGAACTAGTGAAAATTTAATGACTGGATTTCACTTGTTTGGAACAGATTTAAATCCAGGAGACGTTACAGGCAGGATTCTCATTACAGTGGCAGTGCAAATTTCCTTGCCAGTGCAAGGTGGATCTCTTTCCATCCGAGTGTCTGACATAACCTCTTCATGCACCCCGTTTTAGATACGTAATTCGGCGTGAAATACAACCGTTGCTTACGTAACGTAGCGTGGAAACCATTCCGTTGCTTCTCGCTCACCAGTCTGTGCTAGCGTTTTGCTTCCAACACCATAGCATCGACTTTTTTCTTTCTAATTACTGTCTTTAAGTACTGCAGAAGCGGGCGTTTTATGCATTGTTGAACACGGGCTAATACTGTCCAAGTTTAATGATGATGAAAGGGACGAAACACTAGAACTTGGCTCGGGAAGTTGTTAAGGCTTCTCGGAAGTTTTTAAGGCCGAGGATACGTCAAGGAGTATACACCCAATTTAATCAGACTTGCCCACATCTCTTTGCCAGATGTTTCGTATAATTCCCAAACAAAATTACATTTATTCTAATTAACCTTTATTACATGCAATGTTACAATATAATATTGCTAGAGCGTCGGATTTTCAAGCTTTGAGATTCTGGTTCGAATCTTGAAGGGTTGAAAATAGAACTTTAGATACATAGACAAAGATGCGGTTGAGAAGCTTTTATCATCCAGTCTGCTATCAAAAAATCTGAAAGTTAGAATTTATAAAACAGTTATATTACCGGTTGTTCTGTATGGTTGTGAAACATGGACTCTCACTTTGAGAGAGGAACATAGGTTAAGGGTGTTTGAGAATAAGGTGCTTAGGAAAATATTTGGGTCTAAGAGGGATGAAGTTACAGGAGAATGGAGAAAGTAACACAACGTAGAGCTGCACGCATTGTATATTTCACCTGACATAATTAGGAACATTAAATCCAGACGTTTGAGATGGGCAGGGCATGTAGCACGTATGGACGAATCCAGAAATGTATACAGAAAGTTAGTTGGGAGGACGGGGGGAAAAAGAGCTTTGGGGAGGCTGAGACGTAGATGGGAAGATAATATTAAAATGGATTTGAGGGAGGTGGGATATGATGATTGAGAATGGATTAATCTATCTCAGGATAGGGACCAATGGCGGGCTTATGTGAGGGCGGCAATGAACCTCCGGGTTCCTTAAAAGCCAGTAAGTAAGTAATCATCATCATCATCATCATCCAGATGTTTGAGATGGGCAGGGCATGTAGCAGGTATGGGCGAATCTAGAAATGCGTATAGAGTGTTAGTTGGGAGGCCGCACAGTGGTCTAGAATGCAAATTTAGCGGGACATAATAACTTTTCAGCTACCCAACAGATTTTTATGAAATTTTACACAGTAGTTACAGGTAGCATATATGTTTTGTATGCAAGCTCTCGTTACGTTGGTATAAGGGGAATTACCCCTTATAGAGGGGCGCAATTAGACAAAATTAGAAACTTTTCTCCTATTTAACAGATTTTTATGAAATTTTACACAGCAGTTACAGGTAGCATATATGTTTTGTATACAAGCACTAGTTGGGTTGGTATAGGGGGAACTACCCCTTATAGGGTGGCGAAATTAGACAAAATTAGTAACTTTTCTCCTATTTAAAAATTTTTATGAAATTTTACAAAGCAGTTACAAGAAGCATATATGTTTTGTATATAAGCTCTGATTACGTTCGTATAAGAGGAACTACCACTTATAGGGGGCGCAATTAGACAAAATTAGTAACTTTTCTCCTATTTAACAGATTTTTATCAAATTTTACAAAGTAGTTACAGGTAGCATGTATGTTTTGTATACAAGCTCTCGTTACGTTGGTATAAGGGGAACTACCCCTTATAGGGGGCGTAATTAAACAAAATTAGTAAGTTTTCTCCTATTTGATAGATTTGCATGAAATTTTACAAAATGGTTACAAGGAACATGTATGTTTTGTATACAAGTTCTGATTACGTTGGTATAAGGAGAACTATCCCTTATAGGGGGCACAATTAGACAAAATTAGTAACTTTTCTCCTATTTAACAGATTTTTATGAAATTTTACAAAGTAGTTACAGGTAGCATATATGTTTTGTATACAAGCTCTTATTACGTTGGTCTAAGTGTAGCTACCCCTTATAGGGGGCGTAATTAGACAAAATTAGTAACTTTTGTCCTATCCAACAGATTTTTATGAAATTTTATACAGTAGTTACACTTAGTACATTTGTTTTGTGTACAAACTCTGTTTACGTTGGTATAAGCAGAAGTGCCCCTTACAGGGGGGGTGCATTTAGACAAAATCTTATGGGGGGAAAATGTAACATTTTAGGTACTATTGCACCTTTTGGGCACTCGGGAAGCTTATTTGGTACATAATTAACAAGCTGTCATCTTGAATTCTCTGAATTATGCTGCGGAAGCAGATTCGGTTCACAGATATTGAAATAACTGCAACCGAGAAAAATTGCACCACTGCACCTCGAAGGAATAGTGCTCATAAATTATTACTTCCGAAAATCTGCGCACCTTAAGACTACATTTAAAATAGAGGTAAATAGTGGAGGAAGTGAAAAAAAATCATTTTTGGACGAACCAAAGGGGGTTTTTTTTTTCTCTACCTTAGCAAAGTCTGCACTCTATGGTTATATTTATATTTTGTCCCGTGTCCATTCATGCTAATTTAACATGCTATAATAACATTAAATGTAACACAAACAAACAGTGTTACATACCCAAAGAACTACTTGACACGTTGGTACCAAATATGAATGGAATCGACCACTTACAACAGAGTTACAGCACACAGAAGACGGCAGACTCGCGGCGCTTGCTGAGTGAGAATGCTTGGTGGCGAAATGTGGCATGTTACCGGCTTCTTATCTCGCTATCTCCGCTGATTAAGATTATCAATTCAGTGTTACTCAGTTATATAGGAAAAATAATTTAAGGGTTTAATTTCATTTTTTTCCATGTCATTTTTCTGCATTTGTCTCCTAAATATGGATTTTAGACCACTGTGGGCCGGAGGGAAAAAGACCTTTGGGGAGGCCGAGACGTAGATGGGAGGATAATATTATAATGAATTTGAGGGAGGGGGGATATGATGATAAAGACTGGATTAATCTTGCTCAGGATAGAGACCGATAGCGGTCTTATGTGATGGCGGCAATGAACCTGCGAGTTCCTTAAAAGCCAGTAAGTAAGTAACTAAGACAAAGATGCTGCTGGGGTAATTGTTTAGATACTCCACTTTTCATGCAGGAATTAAACCATTACAGCCACCGGCGTAGCTCTGTCAACTAAGGCGCTTGCCTGCCGATCCGGAGTTGCGTTCTGGCGCGGGTTCGATTCCAGCTTGGCCTGATTACCTGGTTTGATTTTTTCCCCAGTTTTTCCCCAACCGTAATGCAAATGTCAGGTAATCTATGGCGAATCCTCGGCCTCATCTCGCCAAATACCATTTCACGATCACCAATCCCATCAACGCTAAATAACCTCGTAGTTGATACAGCGTCGTTCAATAACCAAGTAAAAAATATTCCACACAATGCCGCCCAATTTGGCCCCCCCCCAAACATTTTTTACAGGGTTGCCAAGTGTCAGCGTTTAAAGCTGACATTTCTAAGGTTATCCCTCACTGAAATTAAGACATTTGTTATACCGTGGGATCAACTTTTGTATCGCTTTGTCGTAGAAGTCTGCCACCTGGATTGGAACCAGCGTGTGGCAGCAGTGTGAATCTCTCTGTTGATACCACGGTATGAGAAATGTCTCTCATTTTCGGTGAGGAATATGTTCAAAAATAGCTCAACAGTTGCTGTATCTGTTCCAATACATATTTTCACGAAATTGTGTTTTCTTTCTGTAAACGGCCGCAGGGAAACTTATTTTTTACGGCAGTCGTAATTGCGTTCGAAATTTGTATAAGCACTTGTTTTGACATTATTAACATGGTGGAAGAAAAAAAAATAACTTTTTTATCTGCCCCCAATGAGAATGTTTGCTTGTAAGTATTCGAGACACCCTGTATAGCCTTCTGTAAATTATGACGAGAGAACAAAGACTGAAATATTATTACCTAGTATGGATTCCGAATGAACCTGATTCGAAGCTCAATCAAACGGGTCGGATTCCTTTTCAAATGGACATGCTTTCGCAACGGCCTCGTTGACAACTTTCGGATTTTAGAATAGTTCTGCCCATCCGTCCCGAAATCATGAAGCTGTCAGGAGTTCAATGAACGGTCCGGGATTAGAGCGGCGTAACAATATGGAGCAATTAATGAAACAATGAGCGCAGTAATGGCTTATCAATTCGCTGTGCGCTTATAACGTCCATCAAACCAAGAGAAATAAAACTGATAAAAAGAGCATCCCACGTACAGGGGGGCTGATATTGCCTCTGACTTCCATCGCAGCAGAGCCTCTGTGACATCTGCACTCGTCAAAATCAGGGGATTTCCCCGAGCTCAAGTGTTAATCGCCATAACTTCAAAAATAATTTCCATAAAGCTTTCCATTTTATCAATTTTATTGCAGGCTTAATATTGGAATGCTTATATTGATCAGTATGTCATTTTCATTACTGTCGGACCATTAGCAGAATTACAGAATGTTTTATTTCCATACAGAATACCCCAGTTCAATTCCCAGTGATTCCAGGTAATTTTTTGACGTATAACTACGTCCTTCTCCAAGTGTAGTTGGGTAGTTCAGCGTCAGTCACATTAAAATATAATAATTCTCACCACACATTTTTAATTATAGAGTTTCTGCTTTTAATTGTGTATTTTCATTCCATATGGTATTTCATTGCCCAATAGAAAGGCTGAGTATAAGTATATATTTATTTGAAAACTCATAATTTATTCATAAGGGAGGACATGGATACTGTACGCATACACAATAATCGCAAAATCTGCTATTCTAAAAAATGGAGAGATTGTTTTTCCTGTTGGACATCACTGGAGAGAGATGGTTTTCCCTGTTGGACATCACTGGAGAGATATGGTTTTTCCTGTTGGACATCACTGGAGAGATATGGTTTTTCCTGTTGGACATCACTGGAGAGAGATGTTTTTTCCTGTTGGACATCACTAGAGAAAGAGGGTTTTCCCTGTTGGACATCACTAGAGAGAGAGAGGGTTTTTCCTTTTGGACACCACTAGAGAGAGAGGGTTTTTCCCGTTGGACATCACTGGAGAGAGATGTTTTTTCTTGTTGGACATCACTAGAGAGAGAGGGTTTTTCCTGTTGGACATCACTAGAGAGAGAGAGGGTTTTTCCTGTTGGACATCACTGGAGAGAGATGGTTTTTCTTGTTGGACATCACTGGAGAGATATGTTTTTTCCTGTTGGACATCACTGAAGAGATATGGTTTTCCTGTTGGACATCACTGGAGAGATATGTTGTTTCCTGTTGGACATCACTGAAGAGATATGGTTTTCCTGTTGGACATCACTAGAGAGAGATGGTTTTTCCCGTTGGACATCAGTGGAGAGAGGTTTTTTCCTGTTGGACATCACTAGAGAGAGAGGGTTTTTCCTGTTGGACAACACTGAAGAGAGAGGGTTTTTCCTGTTGGACATCACTAGAAAGAGAGGGTTTTTCCTGTTGGACATCACTAGAAAGAGAGGGTTTTTCCTGTTGGACATCGCTGAAGAGAGAGGGTTTTTCCTGTTGGACATCACTAGAGAGAGAGAGGGTTTTTCCTTTTGGACATCACTAGAGAAAGAGGGTTTTTCCTGTTGGACATCACTAGAGAGAGAGGGTTTTTCCTTTTGGACATCACTAGAGAAAGAGGGTTTTTCCTGTTGGACATCACTGGAGAGATATGGTTTTTCCTGTTGGATATCACTGGAGAGAGATGATTTTTCCTGCTGGACATCATTGGAGAGATATGGTTTTTCCTGTTGAATATCAGTTGAGAGATATGGTTTTTCCTGTTGGACATCACTGGAGAAATATGATTTTTCCTGTTGGACATCACTGGAGAGATACATTTTTTCCTGTTGGACATCACTGGAGAGATATGGTTTTTCCTGCTGGACATCACAATATAATGGTGATAACTGGGTAGCAATATAATTCTCGTAGAATATTTTAAAATTAGCACTTGCTTCTGATATTTCAGCACCGTGTTCTAAAGCGAATACAAGCTTTAGAAATATCAAAATAACACAGGATATGGCTTGAATATTGGGATGTTATTATTTTTGAAAATGACACATTTCAAGTGATCCCCTGCGTATCTTAGGATCTGTTGCAATCTTAACCGGAAGTTGTGCGCCCTATATATGCGATGACTGTCCTAGACTGGTAGATGGCCTGGATGGTCTTCGTGAATCCGATGCTGACAGGTGAGTTATCCTGATAGAGCCAGATCCCTTCCGCATACGAGTAGCGTAATACGTTCCAGGGGTCAGCAGCTTCAAGCCCTTTCTATATCAGCATCGAAAACCAATACTACCCCTAGACATCTGAGCCTATTTTTACTATTACAGGTGATAGCCGAAATGAGGGGAGATGGAATGTGTTGCTGGATGATAGAGGGAAACGGGAGTACACCGAGATAACCCACTTTGCAACGTCTGCATTGTCCATAAAAAATCGATCACGACCTGTCCGGGGATCAAACTAAGTTCACCTGGATGAAATATCAGCGCGCTAGTATTTGAGCCAAAGATGCAGCTGAGTTCTGGTTCATAACATTATTAGTTTACCATCCCGGAGGAAAAAAAAAATTGATTATTTTATCGCCCCCCCTCTGGGTTTGAACCCGCGTACATCGAATCCAACGGTCAGCATGCTAACTTCAGGATAACTAAGAACGACATTGATTTTTAAGTAAGTTTGTTTTTATCTGTTTGTATTCACTACAGATTTTTTAGTCTAACGTCATACCGTTAACTGCATAGTTAACAGTCTCTAGTTCTAAGTACAATCTCACTTCCAGCTCGAAGCAAATTCCTGATGTGAGAACCATGACCGCATAACTAACAAGTGCATTTGCAAGTGAAATTAGGTTTATTAATTTTTCTTGCAGATAAGAGAAGCGAATTTTAATTGTAGTAGTGCAAGACTGTTTATATCGCTTTTCTTTATTAAGCAGATGTCTAACACCGTTACTGAGTCCATGAAATTTAGAACTTGCTGAAATGATTGACGGTATATTCAGAAGTTGTCCATTGTTTTTACTCCCATTTTTATTCTAGATATGTCGATACCACAATTTTCTAAATAATTGATACCAATACTTGATTTACAACTCATTCTTTAAAAACTTATTGAAAAAGAATAGTAATATACGTTACAAGAGCGGTATGTTGACGTTTTCATGGTCGAGGAAAAGATTGAAAAAGCGAAACGTAGTTGAGCTTTTTTAATTTCCGAGAACATGAAAACAAACATACCGCTCGTGTACCGTACATTATTTTGTGCGAAGATCGTTTATTACATACCTAAAAGACGAATTTGTAATTAGTTGCAATGAAATCTCCATGTTTAATGACGCCAACTTCGGAACACCAAAATATCTTTCTTCAACATTCTTGCTGTAAAATGTTTTCTGTGTTTACTATACTCCAGACAGTGATATACGTCTATCTTTTTCCCCCAGTCTATAAATGCGAACTTAAAACAAACGGTAAGGTTATGTAATGATTTATTTTTCATTTTAATATTTTAACAATATTATTTATATAACATATTGCAGTAATAACATCGGCATCTGGAATCTCGTTGATTTTTTCACGGCTTCCTTAATGTTACTTGTATCAGGAATGCAATAAGTTTCGTGGAGTACTTAATTTTTGCAAATATTTAAAAACAATAATTAACATTGCAATTTAGGTGAAATTGCAGTGGTAAGTTTCCAATTTATAATTATTACTATGTTAAACGTCTCTAAAAATAATATGTTAAAAGCCTAAAGCAGTAAAATGAATGTCGCGCTTAAGCGGTAAGAAGAGGGAAATTGTTATGTGTGTGACGTTGGGAATACTGAATGTGGTATTTCAAACTTACCGCGTATTGGTTCTGTGCGGAAAACAAGCAAATACGCACGATCTCGCACAAAGTTAATTTCGAACAAATACTTATAAAATATTTCGCGTATGCAAAACATAATGTCGGGTTATTTCACTAGTAAAAATTTAGGATATTTTGACCTGGAAGAGTTTGAAACATAAAATTCTTGCTTTTTTCAGCTGAAAAACCGTATTTCGGTAATCCTTGATTTGCAAAACTACAGATATTTCTATGTTTAATAAGTAAGAGTTGGACCTATTAGAGATAGACCCAATTTTTATTTTGCCTTTTTTTTTGCCTATTTTAGCTCCCGTTGCCTATTTTAAGGTTAAAAGTCGTTATTGTACATTTTCTATATTTTTAATGCATTTAAAATAAACCGCACATAAATTATATTAAAAAACAAAAAAGAACGGTTGTACAAATTAAAAATATACAGGGTGATTTAAAAGTCGCGCGACATAGGACATCTCCGGTATTAGTGTAAGTACAAAAAATAGTTTCAAATAAAAATTTTAGATATTGGTATGTGTAGTTCATGTGCAAAATTTTAAGAAAATGGTAAGAGCCATTTTTGAGAAAATTGCAACAAGCATGTTCGCGTTTCAAGTAAAGTATGTTTGGTTAGGAAAAACGCATCGAAAACTGAGATGTCACATCTCCGGAGCGTACGAAACTTAAATTAGAAATGTGGTTTAGGTCGTGCGCCGTAATTAATAAATTGTGTTTTTTTGTGTAGTTGAGAGTCACAATGGCAAACTGAAACATTTTAGCACTTGAACTTTCACGACCTGTGCAATTGTTCCACAGGCACACTAATGGAGTAAGTGTTCAAATTGGTGTCGCGCGACTTTTGAACCACCCTGTATATTCACCTCACACAAATATTTGCTCAGAATCTTATTCTCCAGCAATACATATGTTTCCAAGAAGTCGTAAACTTTTCTCCCCTACCGATTCCATCTTTTATGTCACTTAACAAAGATGTTTTAACAGTATAACCCTCAGTGCTCAGGTCACTTCGGGGTTTACCAGCGAAAGAAGGGGGATGAGGGAAGTATTAAAAGCAAGTCTCCAGGTCCCGTTACTGTTGTCGCTTGCAAGCACAAGTCACGCGTACTTTGTAGTCTCTAATACCTTCTCACATCCCTCTTTTTGAGACAATACATAGTCGGCTTTTTCCCATCTCTGAAAGAGAGTAGAGACAGGCCTTCTGAAATAAGTTGTTTTAAGTTTGCTCCAATAACTTCAGTAGAAGTAGAAAGATCTTTTTCAACCATGAAAAACGTTCTCTCTGACAGGCGGCTCATTATGACAGTTGACAACTTAAAAAAGCATCTTGTTGTGAGATGTAACCAAGGCAAGTGAGTACTGTATGGGATAGTTTATTAATTGTGTGTATATTTTTTGTCTCTTTCCATGAATAATAAATGCCTATTTTACTGCCTATTTTTACTATTTTAGTGCCTATATGTGTGTGGTTTTAGGCGTAATAGATCGATTATTGATAAGATTTTTTGTATTCGACAGATAATGGAGAAAAAATGGGAGTATAAAGGTACAGTAGATCAGTTATTCATAGATTTCAAAAAGCGTATGACTCGGTTAAGAGAGAAGTTTTATATAATATTCTTATTGAATTTGGTATTCCCAAGAAACTAGTTCGATTAATTAAAATATGTCTCGGAGAAACTTACAACAGAGTTCGTATAGACCAGTTTCTATCTGATGCTTTTCCAATTCACTGTGGGCTAAAGCAGGGAGATGCATTATAACCTTTACTTTTTAACTTTGCTCTAGAATATGCCATTAGGAAAGTCCAGGATAACAGAGAGGGTTTGGAATTGAACAGGTTACACCAGCTGCTTGTCTATGCGGATGACGTGAATATGTTAGGAGAAAATCCACAAACGATTAGGGAAAACGCGGAAATTTTACTTGAAGCAAGTAAAGCGATAGGGTTGGAAGTAAATCCCGAAAAGACTAAGTATATGATTATGTCTCGTGACGAGAATATTGTACGAAATGGAAATATAAAAATTGGAGATTTATTCCTACGAAGAGGTGGAAAAATTAAAAAATTTTGTAGCAACAGTAACAAATATGAATGACACTCGGGAGGAAATTAATCGCAGAATACATATGGGAAATGCTTGTTATTATTTGGTTGAGAAACTTTTGTCATCTATTCTGCTGTCAAAAAATATGAAAGTTAGAGTTTATAAAACAGTTATATATGTACCGGTTGTTCTGTAAGGTTATGAAACTTGGGTTTTTACTTTCAGAGAGGAACAGAGATTAAGGATGTTTGAGAATAAGGTTATTAGGAAAATATTTGGGGCTAAGAGGGATGAAGTTACAGGAGAATGGAGAAAGTTACACAACGCAGAGCTGCACACATTGTATTCTTCACATTAAATCCAGACGTTTGAGATGGGCAGGGCATGTAGCACGTATGGGGGAATCCAGAAATGCATATAGAGTGTTAGTTGGGAGGCCGGAGGGAAAAAGACCTTTGGGGAGAGCGAGACGTAGATGGGAAGATAATATTAAAATGTATTTGAGGGAGGTGGGATATGATGGTGGAGACTGGATTAATCTTGCTCAGGATAGGGACCAATGGTGGGCTTATGTGAGGGCGGCAATGAACCTCCGGGTTCCTTAAAAGCCAGTAAGTAAGTCAGTAAGTAAGTGCGTATATGCCTCCCTATTTTAACCAAAATAAATGCCTAAACATCCGGGCTCTACGATATTACATAAATAAAGGATCTCTAACACGAATCTTTTCAAAAAGAAGTAGCATATGGGCGTTGTCATAGTTACATTTTCGTTGCTACGATACAGATCAATGTGGGAATACTTGTGGTGGGCTATAGCCATGTGCCATTCTTCTGCAATGTGGAAACTTTTAAGAACGAACGGAAAATTTATTTTAGCACAATATTTCACTTTATGAGGCGTGCAGCGGAGCGCTCTAGGAGCGCAATTGCCTTTATACGTTGATAAATGAACAGTTTGACAGATACAAGTGCGTGAGCTAAATATTTGAAGGCCTCAGATGTGTTTTGCAGAACTAAAGCCGCCCCCAGAGAGAGGAAGGGAGGGACAAGGATCTTTTAATAATATGGCGTGCTGCATATGTTAGGTGGGGCAGTAATTTCGATAATATTGACATTATTGGTTTCGGATGGCTTATGTGAATGATTTATGAGATACGAGACCTCGATATGTAAGCCCAATAATAGATTCTGGTACACTCGCTGTCGGGTGAAACTGTGTTGCATCACCCTCATTGTTGGCGAATATATACAGCCCCAGGCGTGTATCAGTGAGGCTACCATCAGTTCAAATTCTGTACCAGGAGACCTGGGTTCAATTCCTGGCGAAATTTAAATTAAATACGTGGTGGGCGAAACTATTTTGAAGCATATTTTGAAACAACTCTCTGCTATTTTTTTTACAGAATATTGTAAGTTTTATATCAAACGAGTCAAAATCAGGATAGGAAAAGAAATGTCAGAAGGAAGTGAAATAGGGAGTGGAGTACATCAAGGATGTCCTGTATCACCTATCCTGTTCAACATCTACTTGGGGGAATAATTTCAAGGGAAAAATTGTTCCGGTGCCGGTATCGATCCCGGGACCTCTGGTTGAACGAACCAGCGCTCTACCAACTGAGCTACCCGGGAACTCCACCCGACACCGTCTCAACTTTTCCCTTTATATCCACACAACTCGCGTGGAACAATTTTTCCCTTGAAATTATTCAAA
Source organism: Periplaneta americana (assembly GCF_040183065.1). NCBI lineage: Eukaryota > Metazoa > Arthropoda > Insecta > Blattodea > Blattidae > Periplaneta > Periplaneta americana. The sequence continues at coordinate 211,096,043 of NC_091118.1, read as the reverse complement.
TCTGCTTTACAGGGAGCTTCACCTGAAAGACTAGTTTTGCATAATATATATGTCACTGTGTGCGTTAACAGAAAACCACATTTCCAAGTCACACAGAGATTGTGTGCACTCGATGTGGGTCTCTGGCGTTTCGTCAGCCCACGCGAGTTGTGTGGATATAAAGGGAAAAGTTGAGACGGTGTCGGGTGGAGTTCCCGGGTAGCTCAGTTGGTAGAGCGCTGGTACGTTCAACCAGAGGTCCCGGGATCGATAACCGGCCCCAGAACAATTTTTCCCTTGAAATTATTCAAATCTGCTTTACAAGGAGCTTTACCTGAAAGACTAAATTTGCATCTACTTGGAGGATTTAGTAAAAAACTGTTTTCAGAACTTGGGAAGAGCGATGGTAGGAGGAAGAAGAATAAAGTGCGTACGATTTGCTGATGATATGGCGTTAGCAGAAGAGATGATACTAAAGGGATATGCTACTGAAGCTAAATGACAGCTGTGAGCAGTATGGGATGAAGATAAATGCAAACAAGACGAAGACCATGGTCATAGGAAGAAAACTAAAGAAGGTAAACTTGCGAATTCTAAATTAGGCAGTAGAGCAAGTGGACAGCTTCAAATACTTGGGGTGTACTATAAGCAGTAACATGAGCTGCTGCCAGGAAGTCAAAAGGAGGATAGCAATGGCAAAGGAAGCTTTTAATAGAAAAAGGAACTCTTCTGTGGGCCTCTGGAAAAATAACTAAGGAAGAGACTAGTGAAGTGCTTTGTATGGAGTGTGGCATTGTATGGGACAGAAACATGGACATTACGACGAAGTAAAAGAAAAACGAGTAGAAGCATTTGAAATGTGGATATGGAGAAGAATGGAATGTGTGAAGTGGACAGACAGAATAAGAAATGAAGCTGTGTTGGAAAGAGTGGGCGAAGAAAGAATGATGCTGAAACTGATCAGGAAGAGGAAAAGGAATTGGTTGGGTCACTGGCTGAGAAGAAACTGGCTACTGAAGGATGCACTGGAAGGAATGGTGAACGAAAGAAGACTTCGGAGCAGAAGAATATATCAGATGATAGACAGAAAAATAAATGAATGAATGAATGAATGAATGAATGAATGAATGAATGAATGAATGAATTGTAATTTCTACATTTATAATCATTCCTTGTTTTTAGACTTCGAAAAAAATATTTGATAACCTAGATAGGCAAAAGTTGTTTGAAATTCTAGAAAATCATGAAATATTGCAGACAAATTGAAAGGTTTACAGCAAAAAGGAGATATCTCCAGTTTTAATAAATGTTTTTATTTTTTAAATTTTTTATATAGGTTATTTTACGACACTTTATCAACAGCTTAGGTTATTTAGCGTCTGAATGAGATGAAGGTGATAATGCCGGTGAAATGAGTCCGAGGTCCAACACCGAAAGTTACCCAGCATTTGTCGTATTGGGTTGAGGGAAAACCCCGAAAAAAACCTCAACCAGGTAACTTGCCCCGACCAGGAATCGAACCCGGGCCACCTGCTTTCGCGGTCAGATGCGCTAACCTTTAGTCCACAGGTGTGGACTTGATAAATGTTGCCAATTGTAAGGGGAACAAAGGTTTTCACGATTCATAATGTCAAGAATGCAATAACATCAAACAATTTCATATTTCATAATATTTTTGTAAAATTTTCATATTTCATAAAATCTTAATATTTTTTAAATACTTTTCACGATTCTACCATTACCATCGAACCGAGCTCTCCAGATATTACAAAGAGACAATAGGGAATTTTCCAAGAAATATTTGAAATAACCAAGCTATCTATTCTACCAACATTCCGGGATTAACAAGGGCAAGTGAAATGTACAATTTTCCCTTTGAAGCCATTGAATTCGTAGTGTGAAGAATTCGAGAAACGGAAAAAAAAAAGCATTGGTTTTATGGATCTTGCGTAATACATTGTACAAGCTATGTGGTAGGTATGCATTTCTATGGGAACTGGTCATTTAATGGAATAGCCCCATATGCGCAATGCTTTTTTTTTTTTTCTTAACGTGAAATCGTCTATATACTGTATCTATCAACTTCCCTCATTCTTTCCAATCCAGAGGAAATCTTTCAGTGTTGCCATGTTTATTATTATTATTATTATTATTATTATTATTATTACTTACTGGCGTTTAAGAAACCCGGAGGTTCATTGCCGCCCTCACATAAACCCGCCATCGGTCCCAATCCTGAGCAAGATTAATCCATTCTCTATCATCATATCCCACCTCCCTCAAATCCATTTTAATATTATCTTCCCATCTACGTCTCGACCTCCCCAAAGGTCTTGTTCCCTCCGGCCTCCCAACTAACACTCTAAATGCATTTCTGGATTCGCCCATACGTGCTACATGTCCTGCCCATCTCAAACGTCTGGATTTAATGTTCCTATTATTATTATTATTATTATTATTATTATTATTATTATTATTATTATTATTATTATTATTATTATTATTTGAGTAACTTAATGTTTAAAATGCACTTGAACCATCAGTTTTGTTGTCCATTTAATTTCTCCTCTTTTTGTAGTTTACGGGGTTAAGACCATCTGCGCTGTTGTCAGACGAAACGTCAATTACAAAATTTACAAGATTACAATTTGAGAAGCATTTTCCAATTTTGGCAAGTTGCGCATAAAACTAGATATGTATTTTTATTCTGCAATAAGCACTATTTTAATCTATGTTTTTAATTATTATAATGTACTTTACCAATGTTTTTATTGACGCGTACATCCATGTATATGGTAATCAATCAGTATTTTGATCGGATTTATTGACTAATTATTGCCCATAGAAAAATAATCCTGGGGATCGTGTGTTTGTTTCGATGCATTCCCTAAATCTGCACACTTAATTTAATTACACCCTGTATGTGGTTTTCTCTTCCTTCTTCCTTTCGCCTTATCTGCTCTCTTCCTTCCAACCGGCTTATCGACTGCAAATTCCATTGCACTTGTTAGGACTCTAGGAGTCAGCTGACGTCACAGGTTTCATCCATTAAATCCTGTAACGTAATGAACTCTATGTACAGTGAAGCGAGCATGGTTGCAAGTGGGTGGACAGCAAAAGGAAATAGTTGGGTGATGTTTTTACATCCCTGTTTTGTGATACATATTAGCCTGTGATGTGGGTCGAAGCTATATACTTTATACTCCCTAAGCCTGCTCTCTTCGTGAGGTGTGGAGAGTTTACAGATGTATAAAGACTAAGTTAAACCCCTCATATTTCGATTTTATATTCTCGCTTCAGTGTAGCATTTTTATGATGTGATAGACAGGCCATTGAAATCCAAAACGGGGGTGAGACGGGGAGATTAATAAATTTCAAATTAAGCTTAAGGGAAGTTTATGACCTTTTGATCAAAAGAGTCTTTGGTGGGGTGTTAAAATTGTTTATTTTTATGACTTCCCCGTGCATTTTACTGATTGTAGTAATATAACCGTTGAATAAAACATTTTTGTACACTATCACCCCCCACCCCCAACCCCTTTCTTTTGCCTGCAAAGATCTGCATTATAGATCCGCCTACAACGTTGATGTCACGCAGGAATGGCTGTTTTCTTTTTTTTTTTACTAAGGGGGGGCTTGTTTTACACCCCCTTTCGCTAGTTTATCACTTCTTGTCACGCAATGAGTACCGGCAACTCTCACCCCCTCCTGCATTTTCTTACTCCCGCTACCGTAGTGTCACGCTTCCGAGAACTTTTAAAATGTTTTAGAAGTATTATTGCGAAAGTGAAACGGTCCGTGAGTATTAAAATTAGTTCACCCCCAGGAGCTATGCTCTGCAAAAGGGGGTTGTACAGTAATTGGCTAGTTTGCTGCTAAGCAAATTAAACTGAGATGACGAAAAATATAAAAATTGTTTGCTGGATTGATGTTTTAACTTTATCAGTACGAAGTACATATTATTATTTGTATTTATTTATTTATTTATTTATTTATTTATTCATAATGTTGTATTGTATTGTATTGTATTGTATTTATTAACATTCCATGGTATTCATACATTGCTTACAGCTAAAATATGGAACAAGTCAAAAAACTTAATACTATTATAAAATCTTAATTTATAGTCACAGTCTAGATGAAATATATACAGAAGAGATTTACAATATAGTCTACTAGTGCAACACAAAGTTTTAGTATCAATTTCATGAAGTGTTATTGAATGTCATGAATTCACCTACAGAATAGAAGGCGTGAGAAATTAGGTACTTCTTTAATTTGGCCCTAAATAATTTTATGTTTTGAGTTTCATTTTTTATATCGATAGGGAGGCTATTAAAAATTTTTACTGCCATATAACGCACTCCTTTTTGATAGCACGATAGACTTGCCGATGGAGTATGAAAGTCATTTTTTTGACGTGTATTTATGCTATGAACTGTTGAATTAGTTACAAAGTTTTCACGATTACGTAAGAGGAAGATTATTAATGAAAAGATATGCTGACAAGCCATGGGCATTATTTGTAATTTTTTGTAAATAGTCCTACAGGACTCCCTAGATTTCGCACCTACTATTATTCTAATTACTCTTTTTTGTAATAGAAATATATTGTTACTATCTGTGGAATTTCCCCAGAATATTATTCCAAAACTCATTACCGAGTGGAAGTATGCAAAGTATATTGTTTTTAAGGTATTGATATTTACTATTTTTTGCATAGATCTAATAGCAAAACAAGCTGAATTTAGTTTGGGGGTAATTTCTTTAATATGATTTTTCCAATTTAACACATTATCGATTTTTAAGCCAAGAAATTTGGTTGTTGTTGTTTCTAATAGGGTTCTATTGTTAATTATTGCGCTAGAAATTTGCGACGTTGTCTAAGGGCAGGTCTTTCACTACAAACCCAGCTTTCTCCAGTCTTTCTTATTTTCGACCTTCCTTTTGGTCTTCGCATATTATTCATACAGGCACATCATCTTATTTTTACTTCAATTTTTATTGTACCTGAGTTTTTTAATGTACTCCACTCTCACCCCCTCTACTAATGAAGTTCCAACTGTCCTCCACACAGAACCAAGGCCGCATATAGTAAACAGTACTGAGTTAGTGAGTATAGTACGTTCCAGAAATAAGTTCGCGTTTTCCAGTGACGAAAGAGCTTTCAATATTTTCGCACAGGTACTGTTTTCCGTTTGCATACGTCGCATCCCTGTTCCCCCACCCGCTTCTGCTCGCCCCTCTGTAAAGGCTAGTGGCTGGGCTGTCTTAGCCTTTTTCTGAAAACATTAATTTATGTTAGGAATTGGACGTTACGTAATATTATACAACTGCATAAAATAACTTGAATAAAAAGGCCTCTTAAGTAACTAACTGTAACGTGATTTCCCTCCTTTCTACGACCCTGCGACAAAACCACTTGGACGGACAGTAGATAGCATGTCTGAGTAATTTAATCATTTTGGATCGGGCAGAAGTGAAGATTGAATTTACAGTACGTAAGGTACTCTTTTATAGAGTAGGTACAGAATTATTTCAACATGAGTTACTAGTACGAAGGACGAAACTGGTAATTGGAATTAGGTACAGTAGTCTATAGTGCGATAATATGCACAAAAGAACTGAAGCCTGTATCGAAATGAACGGCCACACATTTTCAAAAATGTGTTTAAATATCCATATTATGATTATTTTTCAATTTAACTTCATTCTCTATATTGTACGCTAATGTGCTGTAGACAGTATAATATACACTGCATAATGAATACGTCCACATGGACAGCTCAGTTCGTGAGTAAAAACACTTATTGTTAACACTGTACTGTATTCTGATTAAACAAAAACCTAATCAAACTTATCAAACTCAAAATCGCGATATTTCCTAGTTTACGTAAATGGATGAACTACTTTTCTTCCCTCCTATACCTAGTAAAGTGATTTGTTCGTATTTTACTCCAGTATCATGGAACTCCAGTCGTGGAAGGGAGTAGTAAACTGTGTTTCCGGTTCTCAACCGTTAATCCAAAGGTATAGCCAAGTTAATATTAAAAATGTTAGTAAAAATGATGTCCCTGTATATCTTAACGTCGACTATCATCTGATACCTTCTTCTACCTCGAACTCTTTTCCTGTTCTCAATTCTTTCAGAGGACAGTTTCTTCTCAGCCAGTGACCCAACCAATTCCTTTTCCTCTTCCTGATCAGTTTCAGCATCATTCTTTCTTCACCCACTATCACCGACACAGCTTCATTTCTTATTCTGTCTGTCCATTTCACACGTTCCATTGGCCATATCCACATTTCAAATGCTTCTAGACGCTTCTATTCATTCATTCATTCATTCATTCATTCATTCATTCGTTCATTCATTCATTCACTGTTCTGCCCAAGGGCAGGTCTTTCACTGCAAACCCAGCTTTCTCCAGTCTTTCCTATTTTCTGCCTTCCCCTTAGTCTCCTCGTATGATCCATATATCTTAATGTCGTCTATCATCTGATATTTTCTTCTGCCCCGAACTCTTCTCCCGTTCACCATTCCTTCCAGTGCATCCTTCAGTAGACAGTTTTTTCTCGGGCAGTGACCCAGCCAATTCCTTTTCCTCTTCCTGATCAGTTTCAGCATCATTCTCTCTTCACTCACTCTTACCAACACAGCTTCGTTTCTCATTCTGTCTGTCCATTTCACACGTTCCATTCTTCTCTATATCCACATTTCAAATGGTTCTATTCGCTCCTTTTCACTTCGTTGTAATGTCCATGTTTCTGCCCTCATACAATGCCACACTCCAAACAAAGGACTTCACTAGTCTCTTCCTTACAAGCAAACATTCTGATGGGGGCAGAAAAAAATTTAAAATTTTTCATCTGCCATGTTAATAATATCAAAATAAGTGCTTATACAAATTTTGGCCACTCGACCGCAATTATGGGGCCGTCCAGAAAGCGATTTTCCCTGGGGCCGTTTACAGAAAAAAAACACAATTGCATGGAAAGATTTATTGAAACAGATACAGCAATTGTTGCGTTATTTGTCAACATGTGCTGCATTGGAATTGAGACTTTTGTCATACCATGGGATCAGATTTTGTATCCTTGTGTCGTAGAAGTCAGCCTCCTGGGATCGAAACAAGTGTTTGACAGCCGTCTGCATCTCTCTGTCGATTCCATGATATGACAAATGTCTCAATTCAGGTGGGGGAATATGTTTAAAAATAGCTCAACAATTGCTCTGTCTGTTCCAGTAATTTTTTCCAAGTAAATTGTGTTTTCTTTCTGTTAACGACCCCTGGCGAACTTATTTTTTTACGACCCTCGTAAATGCGGTCGAGTAGACAAAAATTTGTATAAGCACTTCTTTTGACATTATTAACATGGTGAAAGAAAAAAAAAACTTTTATACCTGCCTGCATCAGAATGTTTGCTTGTTAGTTCTTTCTCCAGATCTCCTCAGAAGATGCTTCTTTTGCTATAAAAGCTTTCCTTGCCATTGCTATTCTCTTTTTCACTTCCTGGCAGCAGCTCATGTTACTGCTTATAGTACACCATCTTCGCATCTTTCGAATTTTCAACACAGTCACTTAACTAACAGGGCGATCTAGGTTCACTTATTTCATAGACAACTGATCTTAGACTTAGAATACAAACACGTTCACAGCGAAGCAAACGGTACACTAGGCGCGCACTTGACACATTCACCGTTACCCAGGTTTCATTCACAGTGACTTCAACCTCAGCTCTACCTATCACTCGCTCTAGAAACTAAACCAATACCTTACGGAATTTCTATAATATCCCACATCGTTGGCGACGTCATTTTCACCTGTTTTCAGATACAAAACTGTTCTGAAGTTTTGGAACTTTCAACCTTTTTTTCATTTACATGCGTTAATTTTATTACCTGAAATAGTCCTCTTTTGAATCAGGTCGTTCGTCCTCTGAACATGCCACAAAACTTTCTTCTAAGACTGTACATATCAGCCAGAAGCTCAATTAAAGGGTTCAGAACCATAGTGGGCCAAGCGTCATTTACTAAAACCGTAGAAAACAAGAGTTAAAATGAAGTTATTACCATAATTCAGTTGAAACATACTATAGCAAGTAATATAAAGTATAACTAAATGATATGTCAATCTTCATTAAACTATAGCATTCACTTAACTTTAACCCTTGCTTTCTCCGTTTTTAATAAATGGCGCTTGGCCCACTATCTCTGAGGATAATTCTAATGACATATTATTATTAATTACAATTTTAAACAACTCATTGGCGTCATATTGATGTGTGAATCGTTTCGACTATCAATTGCATTGTTGTCTGTAGACTAGGCCTCATGGAATGTGGAAGCGATTATGAAGTAGTTAACGAGAAGGCTGCGCCTTGTTAAATTTAAATTCGGGGAGTATGAAGACAGAAATGAGAAGGAACATCGAACTTTTTCAAATCCCGAACATCCTTACAAGATTGACCATAGAAGAAACTGTATAGTTACGAAAGATCTGGAATGAGTTGGAGAGGTTGACCAATAACCGCACCAAATGGAGGACAGCCGTATGTTCCAGATGAAGCGATAGGATTTGAATTGATTTGGAATATTCAGAACGTTATTACAATCCTAACCATGTTCACAATAACAATTATTTCGAACAGCATAAACGTTTCACTCAATCACGATGCTAATAATAAATAAATATAAATAAATAAATAAATATAAATAAATAAATAAATAAAAATAAATATAAATAAATCTATACAAATAATAAATCTGTAGCTGAAATTTTTCTGCTAATTTTCGATTTTCCAAAAATAATTGGTGCTAACATATATAATTAACCACCCTGAAACCGAAAATCGCTTTTTTGAAATTTTTGTTTGTATGTCTGTCTGTATGTTTGTTACCTTTTCACGCGATAATGGCTGAACGGATTTCGATGAAAATTGGAATGTAAATTAAGTTCGTTGTAACTTAGATTTTAGGCTATATGACATTCAAAATACATTATTTAAAAGGGGGGGTTATAAGGGGGCCTGAATTAAATAAATCGAAATATCTCGCTTATTATTGATTTTTGTGAAAAATATTACATAACGAAAGGTTCTTTAAAAATAATTTCCGATAAGTTTTATTCCTTGAAAAATTTTGATAGCACTGATATTTAGTGAAATAAATGAGTTTTAAAATTAAAATAACTGCCATCTAAGGCCGTGTAATGAATTAAAAAACAAATGACTTCGTCTATAAGGGGCCTTGGACAGCAACAATCGAAAGCTATGAAAGATAGCCTACATATAATGTTTCTGTGTTTGTATGAAGTAATATCGGAAGCTAAATTAACCGATTTGTATAATTAATTATTAATTCACCATTGGAAAGTGTAGTTTCTCTAGATGGACATAATGCTATAATGTTATTACAGTAACTTGTGAGTGAATCGAGGACAGGTAAGATTAAAATAGCTTCTTATGCACAGAAAACTTGATATGCTATTCTGTACATTCGTTTCCTGTATTTCCTAAAATAATTTTTATGACCAAATGAGTGGTCTCTGGATCAAAATGATCGCATTTTAATTATGCAAATACAATTTAAATTAAGTAACATAATAAACGATTTATCCTTATATCAAACACGAATGTTCCCTGGATCAATTGTCCTATTTTAATTATGTAATTACTTTATATTTATTTCTAACGGGTACGGAGCGCACGGGTACGGCTAGCAAATAAATAAAAATAAATAAATAATTAAATAAATATAATTAAATAAATAAATATAAATGAATAAATAAATAATTAAAGGCCATGTACTGAGGCAACGCTTTCATAGGTTTTACAGTTTTCTTAAAATATTCATGCGAAATTCTACTTTCATTTGTTCATATTTAATTACACTATAACAATGAAACTTTTGACGGCCTTCGTAATTCTACACATGCCCAACTTAGAAACGTTTACATAAACAAAATGTATTCATTCGCGGAATTTGAAGTAATACTTTTATCATTTTCGTAAATTTTACAGCTTGTAGTTTTTTTCCTCTGATTTTCATTAGCAAAATTGCACTAATCATTCAATATTGAATACACTCATTAGGTCTATATGAAGGGAATAATTTTTAAGAAATAATCCAGTTACTGTAATATAAGACTACTGATTCCAGGACAGAATTTTTTCTGAAGGTGAATAAAGCAATGGCCACACTACTGGAATGAATCATGATTGAGGCGAAGTCAAAGGTCAATCATAGTCTAGACATGCACCTGACAGTTTCTCACTGTAGAACCTGGGGTTCGATTCCTGGCATACGATGCGAGATTTGTGTACGTAGCAGCTGCGAGGGTTAAAGACAATTGAAGCGTGATGCTGGTGCAGTTTCCGCGCCGTAAGCTCCGTGGTTGTCTTCAACTCCATATCAGCTAAACCAGACGTGATCATCGCAGCCATTTTGCACTTCGGGCGCGCTGTGCACTAGGGGTGTGTGCGCTGCAAACCCGTTGTGCATGCAGACAGACTGTGTCGCGCGCTCATACCTATAGTGTAACATCGCTGGCAGTCTGTAAAATGAATAGGTGTGCTGATGCAGTACCGGCATTCATTCATTCATTCATTCATTCATTCATTCATTCATTCATTCATTCACTCATTGATTCATTGATTCATTCATTCATTGATCTTCATTCTATCATATTCGTTAATTCATTAATATTTATTCATTCATTAATATTCGTTCATTCATTAATATTCGTTAATTCATTAACATTTATTCATTCATTAATATTCGTCCATTCATTAATATTCGTTCATTCATTAATATTCGTTAATTCATTAATATTTATTCATTCATTAATATTAATATTAATATTCATTAATAATTGTTTATTCATTAATATTCGTTAATTCATTAATATTTATTCATTCATTAATATTCGTTAATTCATTAATATTCAAATAATTCATTAATATTTGTTTATTCATTAATATTTGTTTATTCATTAATATTTGTTTATTCATCAATATTCGTTAATTCATCAATATTTGTTAATTCATCAATATTCGTTAATTCATCAATATTCGTTAATTCATAATATTTGTTTATTCATCAATATTTGTTTATTCATTAATATTAGTTTATTCATTAATATTCGTTTATTCATCAATATTCGTTAATTCATTAATATTTATTCATTAATATACGTTCAGTCATAATATTTGCTCATTCGTTAATATTTGTTAATTCATTTAAATTGGTTTATTCATTCATTAATATTTGTTAATACATTAACATTTCTTTATTCATTAACATTCGTTTATTCATTAACATTTCTTCGTTCATTAACATTTCTTCATTCATTAACATTTCTTTATTCATTAACATTTCTTTATTCATTAACATTTCTTCGTTCATTAACATTTCTTCGTTCATTAACATTTCTTCATTCATTAACATTTCTTCATTCATTAATATTTCTTCATTCATTAACATTTCTTTACTCATTAACATTTCTTTACTCATTAACATTTCTTTACTCATTAACATTTCTTTACTCATTAACATTTCTTTACTCATTAACATTTCTTTACTCATTAACATTTCTTTACTCATTAACATTTCTTTACTCATTAACATTTCTTTACTCATTAACATTTCTTTACTCATTAACATTTCTTTACTCATTAACATTTCTTTACTCATTAACATTTCTTTACTCATTAACATTTCTTTACTCATTAACATTTCTTTACTCATTAACATTTCTTTACTCATTAACATTTCTTTACTCATTAACATTTCTTTACTCATTAACATTTCTTTACTCATTAACATTCGTTTATTCATTAACATTTCTTCGTTCATTAACATTTCTTCGTTCATTAACATTTCTTTACTCATTAACATTTCTTTACTCATTAACATTTCTTTACTCATTAACATTTCTTTACTCATTAACATTTCTTTACTCATTAACATTTCTTTACTCATTAACATTTCTTTACTCATTAACATTTCTTTACTCATTAACATTTCTTTACTCATTAACATTTCTTTACTCATTAACATTTCTTTACTCATTAACATTCGTTTATTCATTAACATTTCTTCGTTCATTAACATTTCTTCATTCATTAACATTTCTTTACTCATTAACATTTCTTTACTCATTAACATTTCTTTACTCATTAACATTTCTTTACTCATTAACATTTCTTTACTCATTAACATTTCTTTACTCATTAACATTTCTTTACTCATTAACATTCGTTTATTCATTAATATTCATTCATAATATTTGCTCATTCGTTAATATTTGTTAATTCATGAAAATTCATTTATTCATTAATATTTAATCATTCATTAATATTTGTTTATTCATTAATAGTTTTTTATTCATTAATATTTAATCATTCATTAATATTTGTTTATCCATTAATATTTGTTTATTCATTAATAGTTTTTTATTCATTAATATTTGTTCATTCTTTAATATTCGTTCATTCATTAATATTTGTTAATTGATTAATATTTGTTAATTCATTAATATTTGTAAAGTAGTTAATATTTATTCATCAATATTCGTTAATTCATTAATATTTATTCATCAATTTTGGTTAATTCATTAATATTTATTCATCAATGTTGGTTAAATCATTAATATTTATTCATCAATGTTGGTTAATTCATTAATATTTATTCATCAATATTCGTTAATTCATTAATATTTATTCATCAATGTTGGTTAAATCATTAATATTTATTCATCAATATTCGTTAATTCATTAATATTTATTCATCAATTTTGGTTAATTCATTAATATTTATTCATCAATGTTGGTTAAATCATTAATATTTATTCATCAATGTTGGTTAATTCATTAATATTTATTCATCAATATTCGTTTATTCATTAATATTCGCCACTTTTTATATAAATGCGTTACTTTTCAAACAAATACTGTATGTCACATCTTATACAAATACGTTAACTCAGTAATCTCCGTCTTTCCTAACTACCATAATTCATTTTTGTTTCCAATTCAATTTATCTCCATATTAAAACTTTACATTTTCAAAGCGACTTTGTTACTTCACTCGATTTGTCGGTACCGGTTTATCAATTTCTCAGTTACCTCATCATTTGTTACGCCCATTCCTTCTCTTGTCTCGTAAGTGTTTCATCTTTATTTGCATTTCACCTCCAAGACATTTAATGCAGTTGCGGCAACGGATATCTAGATCTACAACTTCATTAACTGTAACAGTCCTACCAACTTGAGCGATAGCTTGCAGTAGATGTTGAAATAATTTGCTAGCAATGTTACGTACCTCGTAATAAGAACACAAACGACGTGGTGGTCACTGGGACCGACTGTACGGAGGTGCAGTACGTAATTTGGTTCGGAAACTGCACGTGTTCTGGACTGGATTCATTAGACAGCTCCCACTTTACGAGGATGATACAAAGGAGCAATTTTAAGATGCTGCTGTAGTGGAATTTAATGGCGAATAAATTGCTATGACTACCATAGCCACTGAAATAAACATAAACACGCATAGATGTGAAATTAGGCCCATAAAACTATATTACAGCGGAATATTAAACAAGATCGCACTCACAGGTACATAAACTTCTCAATATTTACTTAATATAAAGTGTGTAGCATCATTTCTACTATGAAACTGATCTGAAATGTTTGTTTTATAGAGTGTATTTGTAAATTTTTCATCGTGTAATCTATAAAACAAAGGAGATACAGTTAATTATATTTTGTTATTCTGTAGCAGGATAGATTTAATTAAAAACATCAGTTGAATTTTATAACGCAGTAGTCTTTTGTTTTTTACATACAACAATTCAAGCATAATCATGGATACCAACTGCAGAATAATTGGGTCAGCTGTGGTAATTAATAGATTATAACCGTATCCATGCAACAGTTATTAGAAATGAGAAATTGCAGTCCTGGAAATATGGTAAAAGGATGCGGATATGAGAGTAAAAAAAAAAAAAAGAAGTGAATTGTATTAGACGTCCAGGTGTTCACTGAGAGTTGAAGTAGGTCAACAGGATATGTTTTAATGCTTGCTAGTTCCAGACGATGTAGTGGTAATTGGAGAAATAGAACTAATGTGCAAAAAAGACTAACAGAAGCCACGAAAGTTTGACGCTAACATTTCAGTTAAAAACCCACAGATATTATCGTATTTAAGGGGATGTATCAAAAGTTAATTATTTAAAAGGGGTTTTTAATTATACTATGTGATCCGTTTGGGTATGGATAATATTAATTTATTATTATAAAGCTATTATGATAGTACGAAAAATTTCTTCCTGGTTATATTATGATTAAAAGACGGGAGTTTCCATATATGACAATCAACAGTGCATAATCTGAAAGGACAAATGAAAATCGTAGATGATTAAAATGGCTACTACAAATCAACAGCGGGCACAATGTGTTCTTTGGTATGCTAAATTTGAGATTGTTAAAAGAGTTCAAAGGGAATTTCGACGTGAGTATGGTGTGTGTAATGTACCTAAATACGATTCCATAATGTTGTGGTATCGAACATTTGTAGAAACAGACTCTGTGTTAAAAAAACATGCAGGAGGTCACAGGCGAAACCCAGTACGAGAAGCAGCTATCTCTTGGCTTGGCCCCCAAACTCCCCAGATCTAACCTCTCCTGACTTCTTCGTGTGGGGTTTTGTTAAAGACATTGTATATTCACAGAAACCCAGGAACATTGATGATCTGAGAGTAAAAATTACTCGAGCTTTTCAACAAATCACCCCTCTTATGTTACAACGGACATGGGCTGAATTGCATCACCGTTATGAGTTGTGCAGGGTGAGCAATGGGGGTCATGTTGAGCTCCGAGGAATCTCCCATCTTTCAGTGTTGTATGCACAAAGTTTCAACAAATAAAGTTCAGTAGTAAATGTTTTACGGTGTTTTTATTTTATCCATACCCAAACGGATCACCCTGTAATATAGAGTATGGATTGAAAATGACAAAAAAAAAAGAAAAGTGCCATTTAAAATGTCAGGGACTTAGTTGTATTTTGCGTTTTATGTCGATTGTGTGTGTGTGTGTGTGTGAACATTGCATTTTATATTAGAAAATTACATGATAAAAAAATACATACAAGAAACAGCAGTGCCACGGTTTTGAAATAACATAATTATCGATTATCAAATTGTGTTAATTCTGAAAGTAAACCAGAGGAATAAATCGGATAATATCTATTACTGTCTAGTAAGCAGTGCAATACTAGAGTATTTTGACGTGAATATGTCTACAAGTTCGTTCCAGTACTAGGGTGACATCCCAGGAAGTCAATCGACACATTTCAGACGAGTTTTGTCGCGCCTATAATTTCCAAACTACACGACATATTCCAATGAAGAAAACGGCGATCGTCAGATGACGGAACAATGTATCCAACATGACCTTGAGATGGAGCGGGTGACGTCATCTAGCGATACGCAGGTGGGGGGGGGGAAATTTGAAGTACGAATTGGCGGGTCGTGCGGCAGCCAAGGCAGTGTAACTGGAGAACGCGAAGCAATAGAGCTATATTATTCCAAAGCCTTCGCAAAACTGGGTCTATTTCAGTACAGTTTTGTTACGAAGAATGGTTTCCCTAGCAACAAGTTTCTGTGTGGGAATTCTAATTTTCAAGGCCTAACAACAATAGCTGTAAATAACAACAAAAAATACGATCGTGAAAAAGAAAACAATTTTTGTCTCGAAAGGGAAGCAAAAACGAGCAAAATTGTATTCAACATTTTTGTTTGAAATGTCTCAAAGAATAACCGCCTGAAATTAATGACATTACTTACTGATCACTTACTTACTTACAAATGGCTTTTAAGGAACCCGAAGGTTCATTGCCGCCCTCAAATAAGCCCGCCATCGATCCCTATCCTGTGCAAGATTAATTCACTCTCTACCATCATATCCCATCTCCCTCAAATCGATTCTAATATTATCCTCCTATCTACGTCTCGGCCTCCCCAAAGATCTTTTTCCCTCCGGCCTCCCAACTAACACTCTATATGCATTTCTGGATTCGCCCATACGTGCTACATGCCCTGCCCATCTCAAACGTCTGGATTTAATGTTCCTAATTATGTCAGGTGAAGAATACAATGCGTGAAGTTCTGCGTTGTGTAACTTTCTCCATTCTCCTGTAACTTCATCCCTCTTAGCCCCAAATATTTTCCTAAGCACCTTATTCTCAAACATCCTTAACCTATGTTCCTGTCTCAAAATGAGAGTCCAAGTTTCACAGCCATACAGAACAACCGGTAATATAACTGTTTTATAAATTTTAACTTTCAGATTTTTTGACAACAGACTGGATGATAAAAGCTTCTCAACCGAATAATAACAGGCATTTCTCATATTTATTGTGTTTAATTTTCTCACGAGTGTCATTTATATTTGTTACTGTTGCTCCAAGATATTTGAATTTTTCCACCTCTTCGAAGGATAAATCTCCACTTACGGATCACCCCGTATTTAAAATTGTTTATACACTAACGGTCATACTAATAAACCGTGTATAGTTTTTATACGAGACTTATGCAGAGTTGAGAGAGAAAACGTTACTAATAAACCGTGCATAAGCTATGGACGTATAAACAGGCTGTAACTATAGAATGGGAATTGCTTTGCAGTAGTTATATACACGAAACCCCATGTTTAAGCGTTGTATATAGAGAAAAAATGGCCGCCCCTCTAACAGCTGTTCGTATCGACTGTCATTTTATGATGATGGTTGCCTAGTAACCACAGAAGAACAAACCAAAGAACACATAATAATAAGAATAATATTGCTGTAACTTGTACTCTTTGACCAAAATATAGTGTGGTAATCGATCAGAGCCAGTTGTACTATCGATACTTAACACGGCACACTAGAGCACTCTACCGGATGCAATAGAGAACCTCAGATATTCTATTACCTTTCGTAACGAAGTAATGACGAAACTAGGACGTAGCTGTGTAACAGTTATACTGTTGTACACGACGTATGTAGTGATTATTAGTAAGGAATTTACACACGACTTATAAATGAGCTACTCATTGTATAAATATAAGGCAGTTAAACGTCTGTATAAGAGTTTTTATTAATTAAGACCGTAACACTCTTTAACCTGAGAAATTAAAAAGTATTTTCCTCCTTAAATTGAGGGAAAGAAGGCAGAGGACGGACACTGGGAAGTTTTCTTTTCTCAATCGTACTATCAGGGACTGGAATGCTTTACCTGCAGACTTACTAAAGGCTTTACCAACAACCAAAAATGCATTTAAAATAGGCTTAAGGACTTTACTAATAGACGGTAATTATACACAGTATTTAAAGGGTGTAAATGATATGTTGTTATTGAAGTGTTGTATCAGTGAAGAATTATGTTGTCAGTGAAGTGTGTTGTATCAGTGAAGTGTGCTGTGTAAGTGAAACGTGTTCCTGTCAGTGAAGCTTTATAGTTTGTAGTGGCAGTGCAAAGAATTTGAACAGTGAAATGTTTTTGAAGTGTTAGTGAAATCAGGATAGAATCAGTGAAATGTGTCGTAGTTCCAGTGCAGTGAGTGAGTTGACAGCGAAATGAGTGTAATGTGGAAAGGTACTTGTGCAGATATGAACATATACTCGTGGGTTTTAGTTCGATCTTAGTTTTAAGATACAAATTAGAATATTTCAAATGTTATTTTAAGTGATCGTGCTTCATTTAATTTAGGATATTCCCTATTATTATTATTATTATAATTATTATTATTATTAGTATTAATTATTAGTATTATTAGTAATTGTATTTTTAATTAATAAGTTTATTATTGTAATTATTGAGTGTAATTAGTTACAACTGCCACCGGGTATTTACCCATTGCAATTTGAATAAATACATACACATTAAACGGCCATTTTGTTGAATAGGTGAAAGTTTTGGAGATGACAGTAGCTCTTTCCATGTTGGGCTAGAACTTATGCGTACTGTCTCGTATGTTGCGAAATATTCTGCTGTCAATTTTCCGTTCAGTAAATTGTTCTCTGAGTCACACCCTGTTGTCACGTTTGCTAGACTTCTGAATACAGAAGCACATAGATCATATTGTAGGAAAATCCTTATTCCTTATTCCACTCTTGCGCGAAACCAGGCTGGAATGTAACAGCGATTTGGAGCTGCACCTGGCAAGTTACACGGGCGAAGCATTGAGTCGTACTACTACAGGGCAAGAAAGAAAAAGATATGAAAACCTTAACAATTTATCCAGCGTTTTCCTATATAGCATTATTATGACATAAGGGGGGAGGGGAAGAAATATCACGTAGAGGCAGTATCTCTCGTATTTTTATGCCAATTTATATTTCGTGCTTGTGTGTGTGTGTGTGTGTGTGTGACAGGAAGGGGGTTGGAGGAAACCACCCTCGTCCTCTTGAGGGATGAATCAATATAGAAACTATGTACGCCATATGAAGTGACCTACAAAAAATTGAATGGGTCCTATATAGGGCTTCCAGCCGGTACAAATCGGATGCCGTCCGAACATGGGAGTAATTGTTTCGGTTAACCGATGATAATGGAAACCTATACATGTCATGTGGAGAGAAAGAGGAAAAAAAAAATATATATATTGCAAAATATAAGGCCTGTATGCACAGTGTGTTGAAAGTGATTGTGGACAAGCGATTTCTGCTAGGCTCATCCAAAAAACAGACCACCAATGTATATTATTTGGACGATCGTGCGTTTTTTGTTACATTTCTTTTTTGTCGTCATGGCAACTTCAAATTTCCGCACGATTCTCTGTAACTGTAGCAACGAAGAAAAAAACAATACTGTTACGAAATTTTCCCGCACGCCGTGCTACAAATAAAATCATACAAATGCTCCTTCATACCTTCTCCGACATTATGGAGCAAGCTGTATTTGCTGAAATCAGAAAGTGGTTTTCAATTAATGGATTTATTGTTAATGATGAAAAAACTCATATGTTAACTCTAAGTTTGAAACAAACCCAAAATAATGTGATAAATGAATCTGTAAAGATCCTGGGTATGTATTTGGATCCTAAACTAAGGTGGAATAGCCATGTTAGTTACGTATGTAATAGTAATATGCGTTACAAGAGCGATATGTTGAAGTTTTCATGTTCGAGGAATAGTTTGAAAAAGCGAAACGTAGTTGAGCTTTTTTAATTTCCGAGAATTGAAAGAAAACATACTGCTCGTGTATCGTACATTATTTTGTGCGAAGATCGTTTATTACATACCTGAAAGAGGAATTTCTAATTAGTTGCAATGAAATCTCCATCTTGGTTTCTGTTCAATGACGGCAAATTTGCAAAACAAAAATATTTATCTTCAACATTGTTGCTTTAAAATGTTTTCTGTGTTTACTATACTCCAGCAGGCCGTGATATACGTCTGTCTTCCCCCCCCCCCAGTCTATGATGAGTCTGGAATCTTGTTGATTTTTTCACGGCTTCGTTAATGTTAGTTCCATCACGAATGCAGTAAATTTTAAAAACAATAATTAACAGTGCAATTTTGTGAAATTGCAGTGGTAAGTTTCCAAATTTATAATTATTACTATATTGAACATCTCTAAAAATAATATGTTAAAAGTCTTTAAGCAGTAAAATCAATATGTCACTTAAGCGGTAAGAAGAGGGAAATTGTTATGTGTGTTCGGTTGGGAATACTGAATGTGGAATTTTAGAGTTTCCGCGGATTGGTTTTGTGCGGAAACCAAGCAAATACGCACGATCTCGCACAAAATAATGTTGAGTAAGCAATGGAACTGAACAAAATCCTATAAGTAAGTGAGAACCATTCAAAAGCCAAAAAATATCCCAGTCTATCACGAAAATAGCTCCTTCCTCACAGTTATAAAACCGATCTTTTCCATCTGGATGTTTTCGTAATTTTGTACGACTGACCAGTTTACAATTCTAATTAGAAGGTACGTGCTAGCATACATTGATGTACAGTTAGTTACATATCTGGCTTAATTGAGAGTCGAGACGAAGGCAGGTATTTGCATATTGGAGGAATTTTGGAGCAAAATGGAATTCAATATTGTTGCGAATTTTAAGTACAAATATGTAAGGCATATGGAAATATGAAAGGAAAAAAATTCGATACATATTCAATAAAATACAGCTGATATTAATACAGCTCTCTTTTTTTTCTGTTTATTTGGTTTGAATACGTTTTTCAAAATTCTGAATATTATTCCGCCTATGTTTCATGAAATTTAAAAAAATCGCAGACTACATTGGGAAATGTGTATCAGTTTGCAATAATTCGTTTCTCCTGAGGCTGTAGTTGAGTTATTTCTGGATACAGACTTTACATTGCTAGGGCATGGGTTCGATTGCCGCCGAACGTCATATTTATTCTCTCTGTTGGATAGTACTTTGCTTCCCCATTTAGTTGTTACACTGTTAGGCCCCAAACTACAGTATTTTCAGTTACGGACTTGTGTGATGCTGACAATATTGTTTCATTTCTATACAATATAATTTATTGCGTTGTTTCATTATTAGAGTATACAGTATACTGTTTCCAAACTGTAAAAGCCGATAAATTGTATTCTAATTGAAAATCTTCATTGTGCATCTTGATTACACTATTTAACACAAGAAAGACATATAATACATATTCCGAAGTGAAAATCTTCGTCTCAAACCATTCCAAACACAAGAATGTGACAAATATTCAGGATTGTAATTAAGCCTATACGTTTATACAAGCTGACAGGATAATGCATCCGTTCTCTTTCTCCTTTCATTTTTTCCACCGCTGCGCTGCATTCTAATCTCTATTCTTTATACTATGACTTTCCCTTTCATCCTCTCTGTGACTTTGTCTTGTCTCTGCCTTGTCCCAAACTCGTCTCTATCCTGTCCCAGACTCGTCCCTGCCCAGTCCCAAACTCGTCCCTGCCCTGTCCCAGACTCGTCCCTGCCCTGTCCCGGATTCGTCCCTGCCCTGTCCCAAACTCGTCCCTACCCAGTCCCAAACTCGTCTCTGCCCTTTCCCAGACTCGTCCCTGCCCTGTCCCAAACTCGTCCCTACCTGTCCCAAACTCGTCCCTACCTGTCCCAAACTCGTCTCTGCCCTGTCCCAAACTCGTCTCTGCCCTATCCCAGTCTCCTCTCTGCCCTGTCCCAGACTCGTCTCTGTCATGTCATAGACTTGTCTATGGCGTGTCCTAGGCTCTCTGTCATGTCATAGACTTGTTTATGGCGTGTCCTAGACTCGTCTCTGTTCTGTCGCAGACTCGTCTCTGCCCTGTCCCAGACTCGTCTCTGTCATGTCATAGACTTGTCTATGGCGTGTCCTAGACTCGTCTGTCATGCCATAGACTCGTCTCTGCTCTGTCTCTCACTTGTCTTTGCTCTATCTCACACTCGTCCCTGTCCTGTCCCAGACTCATCCATACCCTGTCCCAGACTCGTCTCTGCCCTGTACCATACTTATTCTGTCCTGCCCCAGACTCGTCTCTGCCTTGTACAAAACCTGTCTCTGCCCTATCCCAGACTCGTTTCAGATTCGTCTCTGTTCTGTCCCAGAATTGTCTCTGTTCTGTCCCAGACTTGCCTTTGCCTTTGTCCAGACTTGTTCTCTGCCCGTCCCAAACATTTCTGCCTTGTAGCCCCTCTTGTCTCATTCTTGTTTCTTCCTTTTTGTCACTGCCTTTTCCTGAATTTTGTAATTTTTTGTGCATACATCTCAATAAATTTTCTTACAGTTAGGAATAACGAAGTGTTGTCTTTTGTCTATTCTATTGATTTTTGAATATGAAACGTATTTTACTTTTAATCCTATTTATGTACGAATGTTACTTCAAGGAATTTCCAGTCAGTCCCTGGATTGCACGCCGCTCCACATATTTGTATAATCCCGGGACTCTTGTGTGCAAGTCTCGAGAATGCGGTCTTAAGACTCGAGTATAAAGACAACAAACCGGCAGAAACAATCCGCCGGCCTATATTTGCTAGCAGAAATCGAAATGTTGATTCTGGGATGGGAGGAAAGGAAATATCCGTAGAGAAGACGATTTGGGAGTGGACAGATTTTGGTTCCGTTTATAGATGCTCGCTGAAATGTGAAAATCGGAGTACGGGGGGGAAGGGGATGACTACAGGCTTGGGTGGACGGGGTGGCGCAAGAAACCACTGCAGTGTGTCTCCGTCCGCCGCACAATGATATTACGCCGAGCCACAAAATAATCCCCTGCCCGCTGCGGTCCAAACACAATTTAATCCGGATAACTTGATATAGCCGTGTTATTCTCGTTTCGCGTTAATCACGATCAAACAGTGATGCACCAATGTAAACGCGGGTTAAATTACACGTGCAAACGTTGATTAAGATCCTCTCCTCTCCGCCCCTATCGCCGATTTCATCATTATCACCATCACCTGTTGGTAGTGTAAAACTATTGACCGCCCTCCCTATAGCGACGCTTGTGCGAATGGGGTGCTTTTCCATGGGTGGTTCGTGATAGACGTCGTTTTCCCCCTCGGAAGCATTGTCCCTTTGCGATAATATATATACCCGCTATCCCTTTCCAATAAAAAAAAATCACGCCCTAGCGAAAGGAAATGTATATGGTTGTGAAAACATTCGCTTACTCAGCTAGGTAAAGTGTTACTATGTTAAGCAATTCGCCCAAAAATTCTAACAGACGAAATACCACCAAATTTTAAACTTTTCCAGTTATAAAATTGTCTACACTAATCTCACTAGAGGTTTTGATTTATCTAGAGAAAATCAAAACTCGTGTGGGATTTAATTGACTATTACACGATTAGAAGAAAGTATATAAAGATTAGAAGTAACGAAGTACTCCGATACAATAAAATATTGACTTACGAAAATACAACTGTCTTCAAATGTATTATTGTTCCATCTCAACATTACAAATATTACGCTAGATGCATGCTAGATGGCAGTAGTGAGTTATGATTACTAGCAATGCCTTCTCGTCGAGAAGTTCTCGATCTATACACCATGG